>NW_007070542.1:2971-13964 GCF_000164805.1 Carlito syrichta
CCAGCCGATCAAGCACCACTCGACCCTGTCCCCGATGATGTGGCTCCAGTCGAACTTGCGCCCGTGAAGTCCAGACCAACCGATCCCAGACGCGGTGCGGCATTGTCAGCCCAGGGAAGTCCAGCCCCCCAGCTCCTCCTGGAGTCAGAGTCCCTGGACCCCCCGAAGGCCGTCAGCCCTGAAGCCACCCAGGGCGTGGGTCCTCCGAAGGCGGAGAGCGGTACCAGTGCCGCCGCCCAGGAAGCCAGGCCGCGGCCTCTCAGCCTGTCCGAGTATCGGCGACGGAGGCAGCAACGCCAGGCAGAGGCAGAAGCGAGGAGTCCCCAGCCCCCGGCAGGGAAGTGGCCCAGCCTTCCGGAGACCCCCACGGGGCTGGCAGACATCCCCTGCCTCGTCCTCCCATCAGCCCCAGCCAAGAAGACCGCATTGCAGAGAAGCCCAGAAGCCCCGCCTGAGGCGTGTGTCATGCCTGCGGGTCCCAGCCCTGCTTCTCCCAGCCCTGCTTCTCCCAGCCCTGAGCTGCCTGCAGGCAGACCTGTGGCCTCAACTCCCCCTGAGCAGCTGCCGCCCCGAGAAACGCCACTGCTGGCAAGACCCTCCCCTTCGGCACCGCCCATGGCGCCCGCCGCTCTGCCTTTCTCCCCCTGTGGGCTGGCCGTGCCCTCCAGCCTGCCCCCACCGCCCTTGCAACCCTCTGGTCTCCCGGGGCCTGTGGGGTCTGTGCTGCCTGACCCCTATACCAAGTATGCCCCTGTGCCTCCCTGGCCTTGTTACCCCCCCGTGTCCCCTTCTGGGTATCCGTGCCTGCCGCTGCCACCAGCAGTGCCCTTGGTGTCTGGTACTCCTGGCGCCTGTGCTGTGCCCCCCGTGCCCCCTACCTGCAGAGTGCCTTGGGTGTCCCCTCCTGCCCCAGCGTCACCCTACAGTTCCAGCTGCGCCTACGGGCCCTTGGGATGGCACCCGGGGCCCCAGCACCCTCCGTTCTGGTCTGCCATCCCCCCGCCTCCTTTGCCTCCAGCGTCTGCTGGGAGAGCTGTCCCGCCACCCAAGATGGAGCCCAGCAGCCTTCCAGCAGGCCCTCCTGAAAATGTAGTTCCTGTCCCAATGGCTCCTCCTCTCGGCCTTGGACCGGCTGGCCACGGGACGCCACAGATGGAGCCTGCCATGGTGGAGGTCCGGCCGGCACCTGCATCTCCCCACGGGAAACACAAGGGGTCCTCACTGGTGCAAAGCCCCCGGGTGAAGAAGGCTCCCCCATGCGTGTCTGTTGAAGAGCCCACGCCTGTGGCGCTGCAGTCTGAGGCCCAGGAGGCCAGGCCCGGGGAGAAGGCCCCCTCTCCTGCTGCCAAGGTTGCCCCTGCACCACGGCAGGGCACTGTCCCTAAGCTGCCTGCGGTCCACCCTGCCCGTCTGAGGAGGCTGTCCTTTCTGCCTGCCCCACGGACACAGGGCTCGGAAGACGTAGTCCAGGCTTTCATCAGTGAGATTGGTGAGCACCCCGTGGTTCAGTGGGTGCAAGGAGTGGCAGAGGGGTTGGCTGGGGCTGTTCTCCGTAGGACAGGATGCCGTCCTGATGAGGCTGGCCTTGGCGTTTCTTGGGAGAGCTTTTTCTCTCGTCTCAAGAGCCAGGGCCTCACTGTATTGCCCAGGCTGGCCTCAGATGCCTGGGCTCCTCAAGTGCTGGGATTGCAGGCCTGAGCCACAGTGCTGGGCTGTGGGGGCTTCTTCAGAGGCGGAGCTTCAGTGTGCTGCCTTCTCTGCTGCCGGGTTCCCTTGGTGCGGCGGGCGGGAGTGGCGAGGGAGGAGTGGGCGATGTGGGGCCTCCTGGGTCCTTGGCCGGTAGGGGCTGTCTTCAGCCCGTGTCGTGTGCCTCCACAGGAATTGAGGCATCGGACCTGTCTAGTCTGCTGGAGCAGTTTGAGAAATCAGAAGGTGAGGGAGCCCGGGGGGTTGTGTGCCAGCTCTTTCTTGTGGATGCTTCTTTGGGCCCAGCCCTGCAGTTGTTTAAGCGGGGGGAGGGGGAGGGAAATCTCAGCCACTAGAGCAGCCCCCTAAATGGGACGGGGAGATGGGATTCACCTGTGATCCCCATCTGAGCTAGGGATGGTGGCACAGCATGGCGAGTGCTGTAAGAGCAGACTGGAAAGACTCAAGCGGGTTGGGATTGTCTGGGGACGTTTCTCTAGTGTGCAGTAGCTCTCCAGCTGGGCCTTGAGACGATTTCTGAGATGATTTTCAGGGAGAATAAAGGCGGGGGGAGGTGTGGGGAGAGGAGCCAGCACATCTGGAAGGCAGAGAATAGCTGGGCTTTCTCGCACGAGGTGCGGATCGAGGGGCCAGGGAGGACACTCCTTTTCTCAAGGAGCCTGCGGTCTAACTGGGGAGCAGAATCTGCAGAAATGACGCCTGAGTTGGTACTGGGCTTCTATAGAACAAGACAGAATGTAAACTGGCACGCGTAGGGCAAGAGGACACGAGACCAGGAAGGTGGGGTGGTCACGTAGACCCGCGGACGCTGGGCTTCTGCGTTTGGACTCTCAAATTCAGTGCAGAGTGTAGGTGTTTGGAGCAGAAAAAGGATGTGGTTAAAAATAGTGCTTGGACACCCAGGCAAGAGGCTGGATCTTCGAGGAGAGCCTGGCGGGGAATCTGCAGGCAAAGTAGATGTTCCTTCTTTGGGTCCTGAAGCTCTTCTGCACCTCCTCCAGTTTGGAACATCTGGTTGGGCTTTTAACTAGTATGGTTTCTTTGCAGCCAAAAAGGAGGGTCCTCCCCCGGCTTCTGCTGACAACCTGGCTGTAGGAAACTCAGGGTGAGTATGGAGACGTGTGAGCGAGTTACCCTACAGCGGTTGGTCAGCAGCCGGCCGGCACTCCAGGACCATCGACTAGATGTTTCTGTCGCAGGGACCTTTGAGTTGGCTCTGGTCTTCCCTATGTCCTTCTCCCCTGCTCCACCCATCATGGCTGGGCACAGGCTTGGGTGGTGAGGTGGGAGGGTGTGTCCTGCTCTCTGATGGATCTGGTTGGGGATCCCAGGTGCCCTGGAGGTGCCTGTGGTCTTCTGGCAAGTCCTTCCTTTGGAAATTTCTCTCATTTAGTGGGCTTCAAGCTTGCTTGATGCTGTTGATGGTGTCACTTGAATGGGGGATGATTTTTTTTTTGAGTTGGAGTTTCACTCCATCGCCCAGACTAGAGTGCAGTGGCTGCTCCGGCCACTGCAGCCTCAACCTGCTGGGCTCCGGTGATCCTTCTGCCTCAGCCTTCCAAGTAGCCGGAATTACGGGCGTGTGCTACCACGCTCGGCTGATTATTTATCGTAGAGATGGGGTCTCGCCAAGTTGCCCAGGCGGGTCTCAAACCCGCAGGCTCAGGCAATCCACTCACCTCAGCCTCCCAAGGCGTGGGATTACAGGCTGAGTCACCAAGCCCGGCTGAATGGGGGATGATATTAATGGCTAGGACTCCCCTGACTCCTTGGAGGGCATGGGCATGCTGGACCTCCTCGCTTCCCCATCTTGCAGCACTGAGAAGCCTTTTTTTTTTTGACTTGGAATCTCCCTCTGTCACCCAGGCTGGAGTGCAGGGGCACGGCATGCTCATGGCCACTGCCGCCTTGACCTGCTGAGCTCAGGCAATCCTTCAGCCTCAGTCTTCCAAGTAACTGGAACTATAGGCATGTGCCACCACATCCTGCTAATTTTTTGACTTATTGTAGAGGTGATGTCTTGCCAAGTTCTCTAGGCTGGTCTCGAACCTGTGAGCTCAGGCAAACCTCTCACCTCATCCTCCCAAGATGCTGGGATTATAGGCATAAGCCACCGTGCCCAGCCTTTTTTTCCCATTTTTACGTTCGTGGTATTTGTGTGTGTGTGTGAGAAAGCAGGATTCCTTGAGAGGACAGAGAAGCTCCCACAGTGGGAGGGGACCCGACGGGGCTGCCCTGTTCATAGTATCATGTTCATGATAGCCTGCTCTGTTCTGCCAAACATGGTCCCCTCCACACTGGTCTTGGGTGTGAGCTGGCAGGTGCTGCCCGATTTGAGGGAGGTGGGCAGTATTCAAGGTCACGGCCAGCCTACCTCTTGGAGTTGGGCAGGGCTAAGTTGAGACCCAGTCTACAGAGAGCTCAGTTGCTGAGACCTTTTGTGCAGGAGGAGGGTGGGGCCGTTTGTGCGTCCCATCGTCTCTGCACACACCCTCCGCCACTGCTTTGTGAGGAAAGCAAGTGTGCGTGGTACTGAGGAGGAATGAACCAGGCTCTGCCTTTTCCCCCGCCAGCAGCGTTGACACTCCCCAGGAGAAGAGGCCCCTAGACCGGTTACAAGCCCCAGAACTGGCCAACGTGGCAGGTGGGTTCAGGGTGGGGAACTCTGCCTGTGGTTAGTTCATGCAGCAACATCTGTGGCGCCCGCCCTGCGTCGTGTGCGTACAGGCCTTGACACAGATCTGATCTCCAGCCTGGAGGGACTCGCAGTTCAGGGGCAGATGTGTACATGAGTGAACATGCTGAGTGTCCAGTGGTGTGCTGAAGCCAGTGGTTTTACACTGCGATGTGAAGGGGACAGTCAGGGAAGGGAACCCCCTAAGCTGAGGCTTGAGAACATCACTGATAGCCGTCGGGGAGCACTCTGGGGACATGGGGCAGCTTGAGTGAACTGAGGAAACAGAACCAGCCAGGCATGTTTTGGGCAGCTGTGAGTGGCTTGGTTTGGCTGGAGTGGCGGTCAGGGTGGTGGGCAGAGCCAAAGCGAGAGAGAAAGCTGGAGTGGGAAGTAGGTCACCAAATCCTGAGACCCTCGAGTGCATGTGAAGCTCTTTGGACTTCATCCTGCATGTTGAGGAAGCAGCTGAAGAAACTCTGGCAGGCTGGTTTTTGGTGGCTTCGTCCAGCAGGAATGTAGGGGGTAGATGGGTGTGGAGCTGGGAACGGGGAGACCCTCCGAAGGTGATGGCACGAGTCCAGGCACAACGCAGCCTAGAAGTCAGGCCGTGCGGGGGCGGGCTCAGGACCGAGAGGCCGCCTGGATGGGACCTGCCCGGGATGGGTTTGGCCAGTGAGGACGTGGGGCTCGGGGCCCCTGGCTGGATGCGCTTCTGCAGAGGCGCAAGGTGGGGGTCGTGAGGGAAATCGGGCTGTTGACCGTGGGGGGTGATGCTCCTGAGATGAGGTGGGGGCCTCTGGAGCCTGCACACAGCCTTTGGAAGTGTAGGGTCGGATCTCACCCTGCTATCTCCATCCTCCCTCCCACCACAGGGCTCACCCCTCCAGCTACCCCTCCCCACCAGTTATGGAAGCCCCTGGCTGCTGTCTCTCTGCTGGCCAAAGCCAGATCTCCTAAGTCTACCGCCCAGGAGGGAACCCTGAAGCCTGAAGGAGTTACGGAGGCCAAACATCCAGCCGCAGTCCGCCTCCAAGAAGGGGTCCATGGCCCTAGTCCGGTCCATGTGGGCTCCGGGGACCATGACTATTGTGTCCGGAGCAGGACGCCCCCCAAAAAGATGCCCACCTTAGGCATTCCAGAGTTAGGCTCCCGATGGAATGTGAAGCGCCATCAGGACATAACCATCAAGCCTGTCTTGTCCCTGCGCCCGGCCACCCCTCTGCCCCCATGTGCCGCTGCCTCCCGGGAGCCGCTGGATCACAGGACTAGCAGTGAGCAGGCGGAGCCCGCGGCACCTTGCCCCGCCCCGTCTGCCTTGCTGTCCCCTGAGGCCTCACCCTGCAGGAGCGACACAAGCACTAGGACTGCCCCTGAGCCCTCAGCCACGCAGCGGTCAGTGCGCTGTTACCGAGAAGCCTGCAGGTCAGCCAGCCCCCCAGGCCGGGGCTGGCAGGGCCGCCGAGGCCGCAGCAGCCGCTCCGTCAGCTCTGGGTCCAGCCGGACCAGCGACTCGTCTTCCTCAGCCTCGTCGTCTTCCTCCCGCTCCCGCTCCCCGCCGCACAAGAGGTGGCGAAGGTGAGCGCCGATGGCCCTTCAGACACTCTTCTGCAGTCCCTTAGCAAGCTTTTACGCGTTGACTGTGGTGCTTTGGGGCCCTATACCTTTTTTTTTTTGAGTTGGAGTCTCACTCTGTCGCCCAGAGGCTGGAGTGCAGCGGCCGCTCCCGGCCACCGCAGCCTCGACCTGCTGGGCTCCGATGATCCTTCCGCTCAGCCTTCCGAGTAGCTGGAACTACAGGCATGCGCTACCACGCCCGGCTAATTTTTTTTGTTTTATTGTAGAGATGAGGTCTCACCAGGTTGCCCAGGCGGGTCTCGAACCCGCAGGCTTAGGCAATCCACTTACCTCGGCCTCCCAAAGTGCTGGGATTACAGGCTGAGCCACCGAGCCCGGCCTTGGAAAGTCCTTCTTGATGTCTAACCTCCATCCCTCGTACTTCAGAGTCCATACCTCTTTATTTTGAGGATTTTTATTTTTTAAAATAATTTAGGAAACGGCTTTAAACCATTAGCAGAAATCACCTCAGGGAAAACTGAACGAAGAGGGTAAGGCTGCCATGCTGCACTTCAATTCAAATGACGCCCCCTGCAGTTGTGCAGTGTGGTGACTCTGGAGAGGAGGATTTTGCTTTTTAGTTTGCTTCTATCGTTTGAATATTTAACTTTATAGATGAGTCACTTGAATTTTCAAGAGTCAGTGGGGTTTATGGGCAGAAAGACTTGGGGCCTTTTCTGTTCTCTCTCTCGTCGGTACCACTGCATAAAAAGCTGAACCAGGCTGGGTGCAGTGGCTCACACCTATAATCCCAGCACTTTGGGAGGCAGAGGTGAGAGGATTGCCTGAGAACGTGGGTTCGAGACCAGCCTGGGCAACTTGGCGAGACCTCATCTCTACAATATATCAAAAAATTGGCCAGGCATGGTGGCGTGTGCTTATAGTTCCAGCCCGGAAGTCTGAGGCAGAAGAAGCCCCTGAGCCCAGCAGGTGAGGCTGTGGTGGCTGTAAGCATGCCACTGCACTCCAGCCTCGGCAACAGAGTGAGACTCCAACTCAAAAAAAAAAACAAAAAGCTGGGCCAGTGCATTCTGCGAAATTTACAAATAAGACTTTTAAAAAATTATGTCATCCTGTAATCCCAGTACTTTGGGAGGCTGAGGTGAGTGGATTGCCTGAGCCTGTGGGTTCAAGACCAGTCTGGGCAACTTGGTGAGACCCTGTCTCTACAATGAATCAAAAATTAGCTGGGCATGGTAGTGTGCCTGTAGTTCTGGCTACTTGGAAGGCTGAAGTGGAAGGATTGCCGGACCCCAGCAGGTCGACACTGGGATGACCATGAGTGTGCCACTCGACTCCAATCTGGGCGACAGAGACTCCAGCTCAAAAAAAAAAAGTATTATGAAAAAAGCTAGCCCAGCTCAGTGGCTCAGCCTGTAATCCCGTGCTTTGGGAGGCTGATGTGAGTGGATTGCCTGAGCCCGCGGGTTCAAGACCCACCTGGGCAACTTGGTGAGACCTTATCTCTACAATAAATCAAAAAATTAGCTGGTCGTGGTAGCCCACGCCTGTAGTTCTGGCTACTTGGAAAGCTGAGGTAGAAGGATCTCCGGAGCCCAGCGGGTCGAGGCTGCGGTGGCTGGGAGCAGCCACTGCACTCCAGTCTGGGCGACAGAGTGAGATTCCGACTCAAAAAAAAAAGAAAAGAAAAGAAAAGGTCATGAAAAAAGCTAAGCCAACAAAAGGAAAATATAGTAACATTGAAAGTGAGATCAATACTTGCTTTCATATTCATTTTCTCTGTAACCCCCTCCCCATCTACTTGTAAATAGGGTTTGAATCTGCCTAATCTGGGGCTGGTCTCTTGGATCTACTCATAGAGTGATGCTGTGTCCATTTTGGCTTGAATGAAGAAACTGCAGAAAGCATGTCATGAGTTCTGTTATTGCATTTGCTGTAAAAATACTATAACAGGTTCCTCCCCCTCCCAGTGCCCCCTTTTATGGCTCCATGTGAGAACCTTCTCATGATCTTATCGCTAGGAAATGCACTTCCCCAGAACCCGTGTGCTGTCCCACGTTCATGAGTTGGATGTGCTGAGCCCTCGTGGATTGGGCACTGGGAAGGTAGCCGTCACGAGGCAGCCACAGTCCCTGCTCTCACAGAGTGTGGGAGACAGAAATGGAAGAATCAAAGAATTGCATGTGTGAAGTTTCCTTGATTCTGGAGAACATCATCACTGTTCATATTTCCCTTTTTTTCTTGACTGCCAGTAAACTCAGAGTTACACTGGAATCTCAACTGTAACAACTGTAGGCCCTTACATAGTTCATTATTTGTGTTCTCTGCTTTGCTTTTTAAGTTTTTATTTTATTATTATTAGTTTTTTGAGTCAGAGTCTTACTCTGTGGCCCAGGCTGGAGTGCAGTGGCAAAGTCACAGCTCACCAAAGCCTCAAATTCCTGGGCTCAAGGATCCTCCCTCCTCAGCCTCCTGAGAAGTTGGAATGACAGGCAGGCACTACCATACCCAGCTAATTTTTTTATTTTTATTTTTGTAGAGATGAGGTCTTGCTATGTTGGCCAGGCTGGTCTTGAACTGCTGGGCTCAAGCAATCCCCTGCCTTGGCTTCACAAAGAACTAAGATTACAGGCGTGAGCCACCGTGTCCAACCAACCTTTCTTTCCTTATACACGTGTCTTTGTTGTAAATGACCTCAAATCTCGTGTAGAAAAAGGCAGATCATATGTCAGGCGTGTTAGCCCACCACACCTGGAATTACAGCACTTTGGGAGGTGGAGGCAAGAGGATTGCCTGAGTCCAGGGGTTCAAAACCAGCCTGGGCAACATGGCGAGACCTTGTCTCTACAATAAATAAAAAAATTAGCTGGGCATTGTGGCGTACACCTGTAGTTTCAGCTACTTAGACGGCTGAGGCTAAAGGATTGTCGGAGCCCAGCAGGTCAAGGCTGCGGCGGCCAGGAGCGTGCCACTGCACTCCAGCCTGGGTGACAGAGTGAGACTCTGACTCAAAAAAAAGAAAGAAAGAGTCAGATAAGAAAAAAAGCCACCTTTTTTGTTTAATCTTTAGAGTCGCCAATTGACAAGTCAGAAAATAATTACTGAACTTTATTTGTTTGTGTATTTTTAGACACAGGGTCTCACTATGTTGCTCAGGCTGGTCTTGAACTCCTGGTCTCAAGCAAACCTTTTGCCTTAGCCTCCCAAGTAGCTAGATTACAGGTGCATGCCACTGCACCTGACTCAATTATTAAACTTTAGAATGTAGTCATTAACTTTGGGGGAAGCATAGTTTTAGACTTTTTTGGTGCCATAGACATAGGCAGATAGGACATGAGTTAGCAAGCCCCTGGTAGAGGCTTGGGTGTGTGTTGAAACCAGAGGTCTGCAATTTAGCTGCCAGCCCCGGTGGCTGAGTGGTGTGAGGGTCTGGAAGCTTGCTGTCCTCAATCCTGCACTGCTTCTTCAGACCTGTCTGTTCCCCAAGTTACTCAGCTCTTAAAACTCCAAAGTAACAGTTGATTGGATAAAAGCAATGTGGTATAAATACACAGTGAAATACTACTCAGCCATAAAAAATGAAATCTTGTGACTCATGGCAACATGGATGGAACTGAAGGGCATTATATTAAGTGAAACAAGCCAGGAATGGAATCACCACACATTCTCACGCATATGGAGAAGCTAAAAAATGTTGATCTCACAGAAATAAAAAGTAGAATAGAGGATTCTAGCAGCTGAGAAGGGCAGGGGAAGGTAGGGTAGGGAGAGATTTGTTAAAGGAAAAAAATTACAGCCAAATAGAAGGAATAACTGTAAGATGACTACAGTTAACATACGGTCTCAAACAGCTAGAAAGAGACTACTGAACGTTCCAGCACAAAGAAATTATCAATGTTTGCGATGATGGGGGGAAAAAAATAACCAACAGAGAGGGAGAGACATCATTCAGAACTCAGCCCACACTCTACGTTCTTTTTTTCTTTTTCTTTTTGGTGAGTCAGGGTCTCACTCTGTCATCCAGGCTGGAGTACAATGGCATGATCATGAGGATCACAGCTCACAACACCCTTGACCTCCTGGGCTCAGGCGATCCTTCCACCTCAGCCTCCCGAGTAGCTGGGATTACAGGTGTGCCACCATGCCCAGCTAATTTTTTGATTTTTTTGTGGAGACAAGGTCTCACTATGTTGCCCAGGCTGGTCTTGAACGCCTGGGTTCAAGCAAGTCTCATGCCTCAGCCTCCCAAAATGCTGGGATTACAGGCATGAGCCACTGTGCCTGGTCTGCATCCTGTGTTCTTTTAGTCCTCACTGCCTGACTTCTTTTCTCGTCGTGCAAACAGTCAAGAGAATCCATGTTCATTCCTCTGCTCAAGGACAGCAAGACAACAGAGGGCACGGGATCGAAGGGCCCTTGTCCATTACATGCCCGAATCACTCGGAACTTGTTGTAATGGCAGTAATGTTTACATCTCCCAACCCAGGTTTGTTTGACATCAAAACTCAATGGCCTTTCAACTGGAGTCTAAACATCAAGAAATCTCTTTCCTGGAAACATTCCACACAGAGATTCTCCTTGGGTTATGAAGGGTCAGGGGCCATTTCACGCTGAAGGCAGGGAGATGGATAAGACACCCCCTCAACGTTCCTTTTAGAGGGTCCCTATAGGAATGAGATGGAATCTGATGTCCACCCTGACCCACCAATCCCATGCACCTTGGATTGGAGAGAGGAGCAAGCCCTCTAAGGCCACCTGTCACCCTCCCTCCTTCCCTTACTGCCCCTCCCAACCCTGCTAGATGACTCCAGGACAAGACAGGATTAGGGCACAAGATAGCAGTTAAAGCTGAAGCTTTGCCGAGCACGGTGGTTCAAGCCTGTAATCCCAGCACTTTCGGAGGCCGAGGTGAGAGGATTGCCTGAGCCCGGGGGTTCAAGACCAGCCTGGGCAACAGGGCGAGACCTTATCTCTACAATCAATCAAAAAATTAGCCAGGCAGGGCAGCATGCTCCTATAGTTCCAGCTAGTTGG
>NW_007070542.1:14774-16478 GCF_000164805.1 Carlito syrichta
CGCCGGAGCCCAGCAGGTGGAGGCTGCGGTGGCCGGGAGCAGCCACTGCACTCCAGTCTGGGCGACAGAGTGAGACTCCAACTTAAAAAAAAAAGAGGCTTGTAAATAAGGCCACAGACGGGGACTGAAGAGACCTGGTTCTAGCCTGGCTCCTTCTGTAACTTGCTGTGTGACCTTGGGCAGGTCACATGACCTCTCTGGCTCTCACTCAACATCAGAGAGGGGTGGACCTGATGGGCTCTGAGGGCTCTTCCTGTAGAGAAAACAGACAGACCCTTAGAGCAGCCATGTCCTTGTCATTGGCCAGTCCTGGAGTTCAGCAACGGCTGCAGAACTCCCTTTTATCTCCCGAATCAAAGGGCAGTGGCTACACCTCCCTCTGGCCCTGACCTCTTTCCCTGGACATAGGGACAGGTGAGGACCCGGCTCATCAAAGCCCCAGGCTCTAGGGATTTCACACCTCTGTCCTTCCCAACCTTCCCCCACGGCAGGGTCCAAGTCCACAAGGATGGAAACCTAGGGCAGAAAAAGAAGAAGAGGCCAGGCACAGTGGCTCATGCCTGTAATCCCAGCACTTTGGGAGGCTGAGACAAGAGGATTGCCTGAGCCTAGGGGTTCGAGACCAGCTTGAGCAACTTGGCGAGACCTCGACTCTACTTCAAAAAATTAGCTAGGTGTGATGGTGTGTGCCTGTAGTCCCAGGAGACTACTCAGGAGGCTGAGGCAGAAGGATCACCTGAGCCCAGTAGGTTGTTGCTGCAGTAGCTGTGAGCATGCCACTGCACTCCAGCCTGGACGACAAGAGTGAGACTCCAACTAGGAAGGAAGGAAGGAAGGAAAAAAAAAGGAAGGAATCCCACCTCTTACATTCCATTTCAAGAACCAAAAGCTGTCTGGAAGGCCTACCATTGCAGCAGAAGGGCCAGAGACCAGGCTCCAGGCAGAGCACTGTAACAAGCAGGGCTTTGAGGAGAAGTGAGTGTGGCTTCCCAGCAAGGGTCAGACCCTTGGACAAGAGCTGACTTCTCTCAGCATCTGGTCTCTTCCCTCAAGACTCCCTGTATCTCAGGGCAAATGGGTGGCTCCAGGAGCCCGCCATCCCAGTTCTGTGGCACAGATTTTGATCCCAGCTTCTCCTGTGGTTTATCTTTTCCAGTCAGGATGGGGATGAAATATGAGGGAGAGCTGCATCCCCTCCTGACTGGGATGGCTGGGGTTCTGGTACTTCATGCCCAGGCCAAGTTTCCATCTCACTGTTTATATCTTCAGCGTGGTAAGATTCATTTTCTTGGGTCTGGAGACAGGGTGAGGTGGGAATAACCTGTCACCGATGCTGCATACAGAAAGTAGAGTCATAACAGCCTGGGGTTTTTTTGTAGGAGACTCTCACACTCTAGGCCGTGTTTGACCGTCGAACCTTCCAACGGAGGTATCCTTTTATCCATTACTCAGATGGGAGAAACTGAGGCTCAAAGAAGATTTACCTGAGCACTTTTTCTTTTTTTGAGTTGGAGTCTCACTCTGTCACCTAGACTGGAGTGCAGTGGCTGCTCCCGGCCACTGCAGCCTTGACCTGCTGGGCACTGGCGATCCTTCTGCCTCAGCCTTCCAAGTAGCTGGAACTACAGGCGCGCGCTACCACGCCCAGCTAATTTTTTTTATTTTATTGTACAGATGAGGTCTCGCCAAGTTGCCCAGGCGGGT
>NW_007070542.1:16806-18558 GCF_000164805.1 Carlito syrichta
CAGCCACTGCAGCCTTGACCTGCTGGGCTCAGGCAATCCTTCTGCCTTAGCCTTTCGAGTAGCTGGAACTACAGGCACAGGCCACCACGCCTATCTAATTTTTTTTTATTGTAGAGATGAGGTCTTGCTAATTTGCCCAGGCTGGTCTTGAACCCATGGGCTCAGGCAGTCCTCTTGCCTTGGCCTCCCAAAGTGCTGCGGTTAAGCCATGAGACATCACACCCGGTCCCCGAACACTTTTGATGAACTCTAGGAGGTCTGGTCTTCTTGGTTCCAGCTGCCTAAGGCCTAAATCACAAGGCAGGGTCCCAACCTTGAAGGAAAGATTCTGTCCCCCTGGGGAGGGGTAGGGAAGGAGGAGGTTGACTCCCTCTTGAACCTTGTTAGCAAGCTGGTGACCAGTGGTGCAAGAAGCCTAGGATGCCTGCGTCCTAGTTCCAGATCTGCTACTCACATGATGGGTGATCATGAACAAGACAGAGCCCCTATGAGACTCAGCTTCCTCCTCTGTAAAATGAGCTAATGACCTTGCCGTGCTTCCTGTCAGGGCTGGGGCTGCCACTTTGTGGTTATCTGGTAGGTGGATACATCATGTTCTCTTTGACTCTGGAAGGGCCAGCTTTGGGGGACTGGGGAAGAGAGGCCTAATCCCGCCCAGTCTTGGCTGCCCGTCGATGTGAAGACTTCCAAATAATACCTGTCGTGACTGCCCCTCCCTACCTTCCCTGCCCAGTGGGATTCTCTCTCCTGAGGTCAAGGTGGAGCCCCTGGAAAAGGCAGTCCCTGAAACAGCCCAGCAAAGCCCACTGAGGGCAACTGGAAGGTGGACCGAGGGAGAGGTTAAAGCTGGGGCTTTAGATCTAGGTTCGAATCCCCACTCCCCCTCCTGTGTCTGCATGACCCTGAGTCAGTCACTTAACCAAGCCTCCGTTTCCCCACTTTTGCTTGTCTCATAGACTAAGTGAGATAATGCAGGTGCCGCCCTGAACATGCATTGTCACAGAACCTGGAATATGGCAGACATGGGTGAAAGGGTGTGATTTTAAATCCGGGCCCCTGGCCGGGCTCAGTGGCTCAGCCTGTAATCCCAGCACTTTGGGAGGCCGAGGTGAGGGGATTGCCTGAGCCCGCGGGTTCGAGACCTGCCTGGGCAACATGATGAGACCTCATTTCTACAATAAATCAAAAATTAGCCGGGCGTGGTAGCGCGCGCCTGTAGTTCCAGCTACTCGGGAAGGCTGAGGCAGAAGGATCGCCGGAGCCCAGCGGGTCGAGGCTGCGGTGGTCGGGAGCGGCCACTGCACTCCAGTCTGGGCGACAGAGTGAGACTCCAACTCAAAAACAAACAAACAAACAAACAAACAAATAAATCTGGGCCCCTTCACCTCAGAGTGACAGGGTTGCCCACCTATACCCAGGCAGGTCGGGGCACCCAAGAGCCCCGCCCAAGTCTCCGGAGGGTCTCCGCTTCCCGCGCGCCCTCACCCGCACTCACTTGGGTAGCGAAAGTAAAATGCATTGTCCGCGCTGCTGTGGTTGCCCCAGTGCCAGAGGGCAGCGTCGGTTTCGTGGTTGTAGCGGACGAAGACGGCAAAGAGGATGGCAGTGGAGCCCTGGAGGGGGAGGCACAGCAGGGGCAGCTGCAGTCGCCGGCCCGCGGCGCGGCGGGGAGTCTCGGCCATGAGACCCGGGCTGGAGCGGCCGGGTGGCTGGGGCCCCGGGCTCCTCGGCTGACCACCGCGGGCGGCCGGG
>NW_007070542.1:18728-28197 GCF_000164805.1 Carlito syrichta
GGGTCCTCGGCCTGAGGCAGGGCGAGGGCTGCGGGGGAGACTCGTAGGTCTTGTCTCCCTTGGCCCAGCTGACCCTGGCGCTGTTCTGGTTCTTGGAAATGACCCTGGAATGGCACCCTGTGTTCTGCCCTCCTGTGGGACCTGGGGGTGGGGGGAACCCGCGGGTCATACGTGATGTTAATTGAGAGAGTGTTTCCCAAGAAGTAAGCGCCCCTTAAAGGCCTTGGCCTGGCCCCTCCAGGGTTAACACAAGGGAGAGTGAGGGGGTGTTACTCAATCTTTTCCCAACTGAAAATCCAGAGATGGAGAACAGAGATAAACAGTCCTCTCCAGGAACCAGTGATTAACCTGGCTGGGATTTCTGAGCCTCTGCAGTGGAGTCCCTTACCCCATCCAAGCCTCCTCCGCCTTCTGCCCCCAATCTGTACCCCACCACAGTGCAACAGGCTGGGCAGAGGCCACATGGACACCTGGGTTCCTGCACTCTCAGTGTGGATGTGAGGGGGCTGCCTCTACAGCTGGAAAGTAGGGAGGCTGGATGGAAGGAAGGTCTTCTCAATTAGGAGTAAAGTTCTTGACACAAGCGAGATCTGCCACCACTGGGTCCTGGGAGGCAGACAGCGAGAAGACAGACATTTATCGAGCACTTACTGTGAACCAAGCTGTGGAAATGAACCAGATGGCTCCCCCCTCCAGGAGCCGCTGTCTGGTCCAGAGGAAGAGACTTAGGAGGGAGTTTGATTGCCAGTGGGGTGAGTGTAGCACTCAGAGAAGCACAAGACTGCAGGGGTCTAGGAGGATGGACTGCCGGACCCCAGGGTGGGAGTCAGGGAGGAGATGGAGATGGAGAGTCATTTCCTGGGAAGGCAGGGTATGAAGGCGGTCCAGGAGGACAACTGAGGAACTGGGCAATGGAGAAGGAAGAGTGGACATTACAGGAAGTGGGACCGGCATAGATGCAGCCTAGCGGTGTAAGCGTCCATTGTGCTCGGGAACCGACGCAGAGGTTGGGGGAGTCCAAGAAGGCAATGAAGGTTCTGCTAGGGCACATGGCCTCTGCCCAGTGAGTGCTGGGCCACTGCAGAGCTCTAAACAGGTGGGGGACCCTGGCACTACTGGTTCTGACACTTGGTACCTGCGATCCACGAGGGGCTTCAAAAGCTGAAAGCCAATCTTCAGTGGGACAGGGGGGAGGGGCGGCTCTCTGTCTACACTGCTGCCCCCTGTCTGAGGGGGCTGCTTTGGGGAGGAGCTTGTGGGTGTTTGAAGTGATGTCCCAAACCGCAGGCTGAAGGAAGAGCAGCCACTCCCAGGGACATGGCCCAGGTCCAAGCTGCGGCAGGGCAGGGCTTCTCCCAGGGACCGGCTAGCCCCTTCTCAGGGACAAGCAGGGGTGAGGTCAGCAGGGGAGTCCCTGGCCTCCTCCTTTTCTTTCTCCTCCTTCTTCCCAGTTTTCCTTCTCTCTACCTCCCTTCGGGGCTTGAGTCTCTGGCCCAGAGTGGACTCTTGGGATAGTTGGATTCTAGGTCTCCTGTTTTCCTCACCTAAGTGTCCCACCAGGCCACACAGGGGAGCAGGGTCAGCCTCCAGATGGCCGCACTGCTCCCAGCTGGCTGGGCTGACTCTCTGGCCCTCATAGCCTCTGACCCAGAAACTTTCTGTCACGACTGGGTCAGCAAGAAGGTTGTTTCCTAGCCCCTCTGGGGGGCAAGGGGGCATCTGGTCAGCAGGTTTTGGGTAATGATTCAGCATCCTGAGACTTCGCCCAGGCCCACCAGCCTTCGGCCTCAGAGACACTTCCTGAGTCCCGTCTGAGAGTGGGTGTTACTTGGGGCAGGGCCTGGAAGGGGCCCTGGGATAGCCTCTTCCAGGAACCACCTCGCTCATTCCAGTCTCCTCCACCTCCATGTCACCTGTTTCTCCCTTCATCTCTTTGAATTCCTCTGGGTTTCTGATATTCCTTCTCCTCTGTTGCTCATTTGTTCATTCATTCATTTATCCCCAAAATATTCACGTAGTGCCAACCCTGGGCCAGGTCCTGGGCCTACAACCGGAGGTTTAGTCAAGACATGTAACAGACTGTGTCCTGGAGGCCCCTGCCTGGTAGGCTTAACTCCTTCATTGCTGGATTGTGAGGAAGCCTGAAGGGAGGACCCTGGAAGGGATGGGAGAGCTGAGCCAGTCTTGGAGGGTACACTTAGAGACCTTTGGGCAGCATCTATTTTTTTTTTTGAGTTGGAGTCTCACTCTGTCGCCCAGACTGGAGTGCAGTGGCCGCTCCCGGCCACCGCAGCCTCGATCTGCTGGGCTCCGGCAATCCTTCCACCTCAGCCTTCCAAGTAGCCGGAATTACAGGCACGTGCTACTGCGCCCGGCTAATTTTTTGATTTATTGTAGAGATGAGGTCTAGCCTGCCCAGGCGGATCTCGAACCCGCGGGCTCAGGCAATTCACTCACCTCAGCCTCCCAAGGGCGCGGGATTACAGGCTGAGCCACCGAGCCCGGCTTGGGCAGCATCTATTTACCAACTGTATGGGTGATGATGACTTTTTTCTTTATCCATCTATATGTATGTATGTATGTATATACTTTTTTCTTTTTTAAAGAGAGACGGGGCTCACTATGTTGCCCATGCTAGTCTTGAACTCCTGGTCTCAAGCAATCCTCTTGCCTTGGTTTCCCAAAATCCTGGGGTTACAGATGTGAGTCATGGTACCCAGGCTTTTTTTTCCTTTTCTTTTTTTTTGAGATAGGTTCTTGCTGTGTCACCCAGTCTGGAGTGCAGTGGCACAATGATAGCTCACTGCAGCCTTGACCTCCTGGGCTTGATCTTGATATTTTAACAACCAGTGAGTACCAGCTGGTATCAGCCCTGGTCGAGCAAAGAGTAAGGCCCTGAAAGCCCTCCCTCTCTGAGGACTCCATTCCCAGGCTGCCACCTGAGAGGCCAACTGGCCCACCAATCACCAAGCACTTGGAGCAGCTTAGTAGGTGTTTTGTTTTGTCTTTTTTGGCGGTGGGGATGGGGGGGGTAGAGTTTTGGATTGCCAAGTGATGTCAGTGCTCTTGGTCCCCCTCCTGTCTCTTCTGGCCCTGGGCTCTGATGGAACAGTGAGGAGTTCATGTCTCACTATCCCCTCCGCTCCAGGCCTCCTCTGAGGAGCCCCTGACTCCACCGTCAGCTGTCATGCTGCATAGCCTGAGGTCTGCCCAATCTTTGACCTTCCATCTCCAATTTCCAGCCTTGACTAGCCAAGCGCCCAAAGGGTGGCCAAGGGAACCGGTGTCTGCTGCCTGCCCTGGCCCTGCCCGGCCAGGTTGTCCCTGGGGACCAGATGTCTGAGGTTACTGAGTAACTCGGGGCTGCTCAGAGCTGATCTCCCCCAGGGTCAACTCCTCCCTAGTCCCTGCTCTCTTGGCTCAGGAATTCCCAAAGCCACTTGGCTCCTTTAGTTCTGTGGAACCATCCCCAGTGTCTATGGGAGAAAAATAGCAAGACACCAGAGTCATCAAAGCACTTGTTTATTCATTCATTCATTCCATCTTTTTTGTATGGCCTCAGGCAAGTTATTGAACCCTCTTTGAGCCTCTTTTTTCTTTCTTTTTTTTTTGTTTGTTTGAGAAAGAGTCTTACTCTGTCACCTAGATTGGAGTGCAGTGACACAATCACAGCTCACAGAAGCATCAAACTCCTGGGCTCAGGCAATCCTCCTATTTCATTCAGCCTCCTGAGTAGCTGGGACTACAGGAATGTGCCACCACACCCAGCTAATTTGTTCTAGTGACAGGATCTCCCTTTGTTGCCCAGGGTGGTCCTGAACTCTTGGCCACAAACAATCCTCCCACCTTGGCCTCCCAAAATGCTGGGATTATAACTATGAGCCACTGTGCTGGGCTGAGTCTCAGTTTTGTTTTGTTTTGTTTTCTGAGTAAGAATCTCACTCTGTTACCCAGGCTGGAGTGCAATGGCATGCTCATCGCCACGGCAGCCTTGACCTGTTGGACTCAGGTGATCCTTCTGCCTCAGCCTCCAAGTAGCTGGAACCACAGGCAATGCACCACCACACCTGACTAATTTTTTGATTTATTGTAGATACAAGGTCTCGTCAAGTTGCCCAGGCTGGTCTCGAACCCCTGGTCTCAGGCAATCCTCTTATCTCTGCCTCCTAAAGTGCTGGAATTACAGGCATGAGCCACCGTACCTGACTGAGACTCAGTTATCTTACCTGTAAGAGTAATAATATTTCCTTTGTGAAATTGTGATGAGGGTTCCAAATAATTGGTAGAGATCACTGGCATTTTTGAAAACATTCAACAGATGTGGTGATTACGATTGATCTGACTGGCTGAGCAGGAAGGACAAATGGGTGGCTAGTTCCAACACACTATGGAGTGCATGGTGTCTCTAAGGACAGGCACAGATGGAGAGGGCAGGCACAGGCCTTCTTATGTCATTAGCTAAGAAGAGGATGGCAGCGGGAGCTGAAGGCCTAGGATACGCACATTCAAGAAGGACTGTCAGTCAGCAGCCCCAGTGACAAAACAGATCTTGAACAAAGGAGATTTGGAAGAAGGCAAAGCTTACCTTCACTCAACAAACATGTTGAGCACCTACTGTGTGCCAGCCACTGTGCTAGGCACTGGGGAGCCAATGGAACAAGATATGGCCCCCCGTGTCTCCAGTTCTCCCAGAGATTCTGCCGCCACCACCACCAAACCAGCCGAAGCCACAGGTCACCTGAGGCAGGCAGGGAAAGCTGGCTCTCATCTTACCCCTTCCCTCTGCCTGGAGCTGTGGGTCAGGCATCCTGGGTTTGACCTTTGCTCCCTCACCAGGCCAGCCTCGTTCTTCCCTCCCTGTCTTCCCCAAACGTGAGAGGCATTTTGCATGAACATCTCTCTGAGCTGAGTAGAAACATTCTTCACTTCAGGCAGGCAACAGAAAAGGTATAAAGGTTGGAAAGACGTCTTCTCCACCAGGGCCTGGGAAGGGACCTGGGACAGCAGGGCAAGAGGAGCCAGGATGGAGGTCATGAGATGGCAGGTCTGACAGGAGCTACCGGCTCTGAGCAGCTGGTGGCTGCAGGAGAGGGAGGGGCTGGGCTGTGAGCACAGGGGAACTCTGCCCCCTCCAGGGCACACCGAGGGGGGTACTGCCTGCTCTGGTCGCCCCTGCAGCCCTGCCAGCACAGCAAGCTCTGAGATGCTGGGGACGGTGAGTTCTGCAGTCCTAATGCTGTTGAACGAAACCATCACCCTTCAGCCACTTGGCTGTTTATTGAGCCAAATGTGCAAAACCAAGCAGGCTGGCTTGAAGCCCTGAGGACAAAGCAGTGAACAAATAGACACTGCCCTTGCTACATGGAGCTGATATTCTAGTGGCAGAGACACTCAACAAACACACATAAGTAGATATATAAGGCTGGGTGTGGTGGGCGCGTCTCCTAGCACTTTGGGAGGCCAAGGTGGGAGGATCACTTGAGGCCAAGGAGTTCAAGGCTGCAGTGAGCTATGATCATTCCACTGCACTCCAGCCTGGATGACAGAGTCAGAGCCTGTCTCTTAAAACAGTAAAATATAGAGCCGGGCTCGGTGGCTCAGCCTGTAATCCCGCGCCTTTGGGAGGCCGAGGTGAGAGGATTGCCTGAGCCCGCGGGTTCGAGACCCACCTGGGCAACTTGGCGAGACCTCATCTCTACAATAAATCAAAAAATCAACCGGGCGTGGTAGCACGCGCCTGTAATTCCGGCTACTTGGAAGGCTGAGGCGAAAGGATCGTCGGAGCCCAGCAGGTCGAGGCTGCGGTGGCTGGGAGCGGCCGCTGCACTCCAGTCTGGGTGACAGAGTGAGACTCCAACTCAAAAAATAAAAAATAAAATAAAATAAAATATAAGCCGGGCTCGGTGGCTCAGCCTGTAATCCCGCGCCTTGGGAGGCTGAGGTGAGTGGATTGCCTGAGCCCGCGGGTTTGAGACCCGCCTGGGCAGCGAGACCTCATCTCTACAATAAATCAAAAAATCAGCTGGGCATGGTAGCGCGTGTCTGTAATTCCAGCTACTCGGAAGGCTGAGGCGGAAGGATGGCTGGAGCCCAGCAGGTTGAGGCTGCAGTAGCTGGGAGCGGCCACTGCACTCCAGTCTAGGCGACAGAGTGAGAGTCCAACTCAAAAAAAAAAAAAAAAAATCAGCAGGGCATGCTAAGTGCACACCTGTGGGTCTGGCTATTGGAAGGCTGAAGCAGAGGGATTACTGGAGCCCAGCAGGTCGACATTGGGATGGCCGTAATTGTGTCACTGCACTCCAGCCTGGGCGACGGAATGAGACTCCAACTCCAATAAATAATAATAATAAATAAAATAAAATTTAAATATATATATATAGTATACACATTTGTACATATATATGTATATATCCATATACACACGTATATATGATGGAGTAAGAGGTTTGAAGGCAACAAAGCTGGGCGGGAGGACAAAAGTGATGGAGTTGCTATTTGGCTGGATTACTAGGGAATCAGGAGAGGTGGGAAAGAAGCGAGGCAAAGGGTCTCACCAACTCGCAGGGAAGAAGGTCCCAGGCAGAGGGCTGGCAATGCATCGCCCCTGAGCTGGGCTGTCCTGGGAGCACTCAAGGGACGGCAAAGAAGGCGGGCTGCGGGGCGCTCAGCGATCAGCCTGCAGGGGTGCATTGGGAGATGCGGCCGCAGGGCTCGCCGCTGCCCGCATGGAGCGTGGACTTTATGGAGGGGTCGGGAGCAGAGAACTAACGGGACCTGACCGGTTGTTTTATTTATTTTTTTTAAGTTGGAGTCTCACTCTGTGGCCCAGGTTAGAGGGTAGTGGCACGCTCACGGCCACCACAGCCTCGACCAGCTGGGCTCCAGTGATCCTTCCGCCTCAGCCTTCCACGTAGCTAGAGCTACAGGCACCCGCCACCATGCCCGGCTAATTTTTTGGATAATTGTAGAGATGAGGTCTTGCCACGTTGCCCAGGCTGGTCTCGAACCTATGGGCTCAGGCAGTCCTCTCGTGAGCGCCCGCGCCCAGCCTGAGCTGTTATTTTTAATACTCTTAGCTGCCTGGGGAGCATGGACCGTAGGAGCGAGTGGAAGCAGGGACTAGCCACGAGGCCTTGGTAATAATCTGGGCAAGAGCCCGTCGTGGTGGGAACGTGGCCAAGGTGAGGAGCCATCAGGTCCTGGATGTATTGGAAGATAGAACCAGCAGGATTTACTGAGGGTTTAGATGTGAGAGTGAGAAAGAAGGGAGTGCTGTGTGCCACTGCTCTCCAGCCTGGGTGACAGAGTGAGACGCCAATTCAAAAAAAAGAAAGAAAGAAAGAAAGAAAAAGAGTGCTGTGGACTGGAGTGTGTCTCCCCAAAATTCTATGTTGAAGTTCTAATCCTATTGTGATGGTGTTTGGAGATTGGGCCTTTGGAAGGAAATTGGGTTTGGATGAGGTCATGAGGGTGGCCCCTAAAGAGGAGATTGGTGCCCTTATGAGAGGAGATGCCAGGCTAGGCGTGGTGGCTCATGCCTGTAGTTCCAGTACTTTGGGAGGGTAATGTGGGAGGATTACTTGAGGCCAGGAGTTCCAGACCAGCCTGGGCAACATAGCAAGATGCTATCTCCAGTTATTTAAAAAAATTAATATTTTTAAATTTTAAAAAGTAGATATGTAGCCAGGCTCGGTGGCTCAGCCTGTAATCCCGTGCCCTTGGGAGGCTGAGGTGAGTGGATTGCCTGAGCCCGCGGGTTTGAGACCCGCCTGGGCAGCAAGACCTCATCTCTATAATAAATCAAAAAATCAGCCAGGTGTGGTAGCGCGTGCCTGTAATTCCGGCTACTTGGAAGACTGAGGTGGAAGGATCGCCGGAGCCCAGCAGGTCGAGGCTGCGGTGGCCGGGAGCGGCCACTGCACTCCAGTCTGGGCGACAAAGTGAGACTCCAACTCAAAAAATAAAATAAAATAAAATAAAATAAAATAAAATAAATAAAAAGTAGATACATCAGGGAGCTTGATATCTGTCTTTCTTTCTCTCTCTCTGCCATGTGAGGACACAGCAAAAAGGTGGCTGTCTAGAAGCCTGGCTGACCATGCCAACTCCCTGATCTTGGAATTCTAGTCTCCAGAACTAAAAAATTAATTTCTGTTGTTTTAGTCACTCAGTCTACACCATATAATGACATTTCAGTCAGCAACAAACTGCGTGTCCAGTAGTGGGCCCATAAGATTAGTATAATGGAGCTGAAGCAGTCCTATCACCCACTATTTACTTATACTATCCTTCTTATCATATTTTACAGTATGTATTCCTTCTACTTATATTTTTTAAAAGTTAACCGTGGCCAGGCTCAGTGGCTCAGCCTGTAATCCCAGCACTTTGGGAGGCTGAGGCAAGTGGATTGGGCCTGAGCCTGTGGGTTCGAGACTAACCTAGGCAACTTGACGAGACCTCGTCTCTACAATAAATAAAAAAATTAGCCAGGTGTGGTAGTGCACACCTGTAGTTTCAGCTACTTGGAAGGTTGAGGCAGAAGGATCACCGGAGCCCAGCAGGCCAACGCTGGGTTGGCTGTGAGTGTGTCACTGCACTCCAGCCTGGGCTGCAGAGTGAGACTCCAACTCAAAAAAAAAAAAAAAAAAGTTAACTGTAAAATAGCCTCAGGTAGGTCCTTCAGAAAGTATTCCAAAAGAAAGTTTTGTTATCACAGATGACAGCTCCGTGTGTGTTACTGTCCCTGAAGACTTTCCAATGGGACAAGATGTGGAGGTGGAAGACAGCGGTTAGTGTTGATTCTGATCCTATGTAGGCCTGGGCGCCTGTGGGTGCTTGTGTCTTTGTTTTTAACAAAGTTTAAAAAGTAAAAAATTTAAAATTTAAAAATATAAAAATACTTACAGAATAAGTATATATAGAAAAAAATAATTTTGTACAGCCACACACTGTATTTGTGTTGTAAGCTAAGTGCTATCACAAAAGTCAGAAAGCTTGAACAATTTAAGTGTATAAAGTAAAAAGTTACAGTAAGCTATGGTTACTTTATTATCAAAGAAAGAAACATGTTTAAAATGAATTGAGTTAGCCTAAGTGTACTGTGCTTATAAAATCTACTGTAGTGGACAGTGATGTCCCAGGTCTTCCCATTCACTCTCCCCTCAATCACTGACCCACCCAGAGCAACTTCTAGTCCTGCAAGCTCCATTCAAGCTTGTGCTAAGTGTCCTATACATATGTGCCATTTTTTATCCTTTGTACCATATTGATGTTACTGTATCTTTCTTTTTTTTTTTGAGTTGGAGTCTCATTCTGTCACCCAGGCTGGAGTGCAGTGGTACACCCTGCCACCACAGCCTCCACCTGTTGGATTCGGGCGATCCTTCTGCCTCAGCCTTCCAAGTAGCCAGAACTACAGGCATGTGCCACCACACCCAGCTAATTTTTTTTTTTTTTTTTGAGTTGGAGT
>NW_007070542.1:28407-39307 GCF_000164805.1 Carlito syrichta
GGCTGAGCCACCGAGCCCGGCTTCTAATTTTTTGATTTATTGTAGAAATGAGGTCTCACCAAGTTGACCAGGCTGATCTCAGACCCTTGGGCTCAGGCAATCTTCGGCCTCCCAAAGTGCTGAGATGACAGGCTTGAGTCACTGGTGCCCAGCCTGTTACTGTATCTTTTCTGTGTTTAGCTATGTTTAGGTAAATGAGTACTTACCATTGTGTTACAACTGCCTACAGTATTCAGTACAATAAACATGCTGTTCAGGTTTGTAGCCTGGGAGCCACAAGCTGTACCACATAGCCTAAGTGTGTAGTGGACTGTACTACTACATAAGTATATTTTATGATGTTTACACAACCACAAAGTCACCTAAGCAATGCATTTCTCAGAAAGTATCCATGTCATTAAGCAATGCGTGGCTATATTTTGTCATGGCAGCCCGAGCTGACTATTACCAGCGTCAAGGAGGGTATCCGGGTTTTTGGCCTGAGCCATTGGTGAAATGGTGGTGCCACTTGCCAAGGTGGAGAGCACTGAGAGAAGAGTAGGTCTGGGGCCAGGAGGAGTTCTGTTTCAAGATGTACAGTTTGAGCTGTTCAGTAGATGTGATGTGGATTTTCCAGGCCAGACTGGGCTTCAAGAGTGTCAGCTCAATGATTCGTCCAGCCAAGCCCCAGGGAGGGTAGTCAAGGGGCTGGTAAACCTAGCCCCAGAAGTGTCAGTTTTAATGGGCTGGCAAGCCAAGCCCTGAGAATGTTGCGATTCGGTGGGCTGGCAAGCCTAGCCCCTGGAGTATTGGCTCTAATGGGCTGGCAAGCCAAGCCCTGAGAGTGTTGCTGGTTTGGTGGGCTGGCAAGCCTAGCCCCTGAAGTGTCTCAGCTTTGGAGTTTTGCCTTCTGGCAGCCCTCCTGGTTCAGTTGGCTCTGGTGATCTTCTGCAGCTCTTTAGGTTGCAGCTCTTCGGGGTTGAGGTTGTCTCATGCCCAGGAAGAATGAGGGACACAGACAGTCAGAAAGTGAGAAAGTAGGATTTATTGAGAGGACAGACAAGCACCCCGGGTGGGAGGGGACCCAACAAGGGTTGCCCATCTGGGGCCGAAAACCTGGTGCTTATATAGCTCTAAGTCCAAGCTGACTGGCTCGCACTAGCTGAGAGCTGTGGCTACTCTGATTGGTCAGTTTTAAGGTAGGGACCTAACGGTGAGCTGATTGGCTGCTTTTTGATCCCAGCAGTGAGTACCTAAACGCTTGCTTGAGAGGCTCACAGGGAGCTTGTTTACCAATGCTGAGAGGCTTGCTGGGAATTCGCTACATTATTACCAGAGGACCCGCCTGTCTGCCTGCCTAGCCTTTCTCTAGCTATCTCCTGTCTCAGATGTCCACATGGATATGTCCAGAATGCAGTCAGCTACATGAGTCCGGAGTTCAGGAGAGAGGTGTGGGCTGGGGATAGAAATGTGGGAGTCGTCAGAGCAGAGGTGGCATTTAGTCATGAGACTGAATGAGATCAGCTTGAAAGCAAGAGAGGAGAGAGAAGGCCAGTGCAGTGGCTCACGCCTGTCATCCCAGCACTTTGGGAGGCTGGGGGGGAGTATTGCTTGATCCCAGAAATTTGAGACCAACCCGGGCCACATAGCAAAGTCTCACCTCTACAAAAAATTTTAAAACAAATGAGCTGGGTGACGTGGCACATGCCTGCAGTCCCAGTTACTCTGGAAGTTGAGGTAGGATCAGAGCCCAGGAGGTCAAAGCTGCGGTGAGCTGTGATAGTGTCATTGCACTCAGCCTGGGTGATAGAGTGAGACCCTGACTCCAAAAAAAGAGAGAGGGAGAGAAGAAAATAGGGGGACTGTGACACTTAGCTATTTCTAAGAGGTGTGGACCTAGGAAAGAAGACCTCGAGCTAGGAGGACGACCAGGAGAGGGAGGGGTGGGTCATGGAAGCCCATGTGAGACAAGCATTTTGAGCAAGGAATGATCAGCCACCTAGAGAATGAAGATTGGGAACTGCCTACTGAGTTTGACAAGGTCCTGGGTCTGGATACCTTGACATGAGCTTGGGCTGGTGATGATAAAAGCCCCGTGAAAATGGGTTCAAGAGAGAATGTGAGGAGAAAAGGAGAAACAGCAACCTTAGTCATCTCTTCTGGGTCCAGCACGGTGTCTCATGCAGGAGAATTACTTGAGCTGAGGAGCTCAAGACCAGCCTGGGCAATATAGTGAGATCCTATCTACTTTTTTAGGAAAATAAAAATAAAGATAAAGTCATCTTTTCTGAAGAGTTCTGCTCAGGAATAGAGAAATGGGACCGCAGATGGAAGAGCATGAGAAGTCATGCTCTTTTTTTTGATGATGGGAGATATTTTAGCAACAAGTTAATAGGCTAAGAGAAATACAACTAGTCCTGAAAGAAACCAGATATGAAAAAAATTGGAATGAAAAATACAATGCAGTCTACTGGTGCCTGTTTATTGCCATCATGTGGAGCATAGCCAAGAAGTGCTTTTTTTATGAGCTGGGGTCTCACTCTGTTGCACAAGCTGGAGTGCAGAGGCACAATCACGGCTCATCACAACCTCAACCTCCGAAGCTCAGGTGATCCTTCTGCCTCAGCCTACTGAGTAGCTGGGACTACAGGTGGGTGCCATCACGTCCAGCTAATTTTTTAAAATTTCCTGTAGAGATGAGGTCTTTCTATGTTGCCCAGGCTGGTCTTGACCCCCTAAACTCAAGTGATCCTCCTGCCTCAGCTGCCCAAAGTGCTGAGATCTAGACATGAGCCACTGCTCTCAACCAAGAAGTACTTTTGAACTGGTAAAATGCTAGAATGTATCAAAAGCACTGTTGGCTCAGCCTGTAATCCCAGCACTTTGGGAGGCCAAGGTGAGTGGATTGCCTGAGCCGGAGGATTTTAGACTGAGGGTTTTAGACCAGCCCAGACAAGTTGGCGACCCCTTGTCTCTACAACAAATCAAAAATTAGCCAGGCGTGGTAGCGTGTGCCTATAGTTCCAGCTACTTGGAAGGCTGAGAGGGAAGGATCACCAGAGCCCCTCAGGTTGACGCTGGGGAGGCCGTGAGTGTGCCACTGCACTCCAACCTGGGCGACAGAGTGAGACTCCAACTCAAAAACAATAACAAAACCATTGTTCATAAACCTACTCACCGAGCAGATAATAGTACTAAAGACCAGTCTGCGGAAGTGTTAGCGGAAACCTTTTCTGACAAATTTACATACGGCAACATAAGTTATGGGCTTAAAATCTTTAAATCTTGGTGATAATGTTGAGGGTAAAGTAGCAATGGCTTAAATCTCTCTACAGCTTTCCCAGATCTTAAAGGATCCTTGTAACATACCACGTAGGACGACGCAGTGCAATGAAAAATACTCAGGAAATATTTCTGGGTTTTGAAGCCTATATACCAGCAACTAAAGAGGAAAGTAACTTACAAATAGAAAGACATCGTGACGGTAAATGGGCCTCTTGGTGGGAGAACAGTCTGAGCAGAGAGGGTGAGCAGTCAGAGCAGAGGAGGCCTGGGAATGGCCAGCTCACCTCTCAGAGAGAAAGATGGGCTGTGCCTCTGCTGCGCCAATTCCAGGAGGAAAGACTTCCAAAGACCGGTTGAGCCGGTTGCCATGGAGACCACTGGGCTGCAGAGCTGAGTATCCAGACAGACCCTGGACAGGTGAGGCTGTTCCCTCTTCCTGAAGCACAGGGCACCAGGCCTCTGATGCCCCTCCCTTGGCCTAGCCTCCCCTTTCTCCTCTGTCCCCAATTATTCTCCAGGTCTCCGCACCCTCTTGGGGAACCTTCCCCTGGTCCCCATTCCTGTACCCTCTCTCCCAGCGCACACCCTTTGGGTAGGAGCTTATAGCGCAGTGGGAAGTGGACAGTTTTGGAGTCAGACAGACCTGGATTTGGTTTTTGGTTTGTTGGTTGGTTGGTTTGGGTTTGTTGTGTTGTTTTGTTTCTTGAGTCAGGGTCTCACTGTCACCCAGGCTGTGATGCATTGGCACAATCACGGCCCACCACAACCTTGACCTCCTGGGCTCAGGTGATCCTTCTGCCTCAGTCTCCCAAGTAGCTAGGACTACGGGTGAGTGCCACAACACCCGGCTAATTTTTTTAATGTTTTGTTTGTCTGTTTGTTTTTTGAGTTGGAGTCTCACTCTGTCACCCAGGCTGGAGTACAATGGCATGCTCACAGCCACCCCACCGTCAACCTGCTGGGCTCCGGCAATCCTTCTGCCTCAGCCTTCCGATTGTGATGTTTTTGTAGAGATGATGTCTTGCTATGTTGCTCAGGCTCATCTCGAACTCCTGGGTTCAAGCAATCCTCCCATCTCAGCCTCCTTAAGTGCTGTGATTACAGGCGTGAGCCACTGCACCCAGCCCCAGACCTAGGTTTGAATCCTGGTTCTGCCTGAACAAATTGGATGATCTTGAACTAATTATTACATCTTTCTGAGTCTCAATTTCTCTATGTGTTAAAATGGGGATACCCATACTGGGTTGACCAGGTGGCTGTGATCTGTGTCAGGCACCCAGGACAGAGCAAACAATGAACAGAGCTATTACTACTTTTTTTATTAGGTAGTATTGTAATGAGTTGTTTGTATATCTTTCTGGGTAG
This sequence comes from Carlito syrichta, assembly GCF_000164805.1. Classification (NCBI taxonomy): domain Eukaryota; kingdom Metazoa; phylum Chordata; class Mammalia; order Primates; family Tarsiidae; genus Carlito; species Carlito syrichta. The sequence continues at coordinate 33,037 of NW_007070542.1, forward strand.
ACTGTGAATTCCTCAAGGACGGGGGCCCTGTCTCCTTTACTTTTTGCTGGTACCTAGGACAATGCCAGATGGAGGTATGTGCTCAGTGAATGTCTGTGGAACGAATGAATGGATGGATGAATGAATGGTGGGGGATGCAGAATGCACAACCAGGTCCCCTGTTCTTCCATGAGCACTTTGAGGTTTTTAATTTTTAAATTTTATTTATTTTTATAATTATTATTTTCTTTAAATCGAGCCAAAGTCTCACTATGTTGTCCAGGCTGGCCTTGAACTCCTGGGCTCAAGCAATCCTCCCACCTTGGCCTCCCAAAGCGCTAGGATTACAGGTATGAGTCACTGCGCCTGGCTTCCGTGAGCATTTTGGAACGTTCTTTTCACTTCTCATTCCTACAGGAACAGCTGTGAACCCAAATCTGCCTCTACTCCCCTCCGTTGCTGTTCAGACACGTCACACACAATTCCACCACCACCACCATCATCCCCAGTCACCAGGACTCTCCTGACCACAGCCTGCTGGCAGGCTCGTCTCCAACAGGGATCTGAGAATACTTCCCTTCCACACGCAGTCTGTTTCTCCCTCTAGGCAGGTGGAGACTTGCTTTCCAGGCTCTGCATGTCATGCTGTTACCTGCATGAGCTTTCTTCTTTTAAAACTGTGGATGCGGCCTTCAAGGCCCACTTCAAGTGTGATTCCTTTAGGAAACTGTTTCTGCCTTTGGGGTCCTTGTTGTATCTCCCCCGAATTACAGCACGACGCCCAGTGGGATTTACACCTCCACCCCTTTGTCCAGACTGGGGCACCTTAAGGGTGATAGCTCCTCTTCCCCTGATACTGGGCATAACCTGGTGTCTGTTCCCAATTCCTGAATGAAATGCTTGGCTGAAAGAGGTTAAAGCCTTAGCTGGGTGGCTTCTGGCTCACACCTGTAATCCCAGCACTTTGGGAGGTTAGGGTGGGAAGAGGGCTTAAAGCCAGACGTTGGCAGCCGGGCTCAGTGGCTCAGTCTGTAATCCCGCGCCTTGGGAGGCTGAGGTGAGTGGATTGCCTGAGCCCACGGGTTTGAGACCCGCCTGGGCAACTTGGCGGGACCTCATCTCTGCAATAAATCAAAAAATTAGCCAGGCATGGTAGCACGCGCCTGTAGTTCCGGCTACTCGGAAGGCTGAGGCAGAAGGATCGCTGGAGCCCAGCAGGTCGAGGCTGCGGTGGCCGGGAGCGGCCACTGCACTCCAGTCTGGGTGACAGAGTGAGACTCGAACTCAAAAAAAACAAAAAACAAACAAACAAAAAAAGCCAGAAGTTGGAAACCAGCCTAGGCAAAAAAGTGAGACCGTGTCTCTACAAGAAAAAATGTAATATATTAGTGCGCGTGGTGGCGCTCGCCTGTAGCCCCAGCAGCTTGGGGAGGCTGAGGCAGAAGCCTCGCCTGAGCCCAGCGGTTTGAGACTGCAGTGAACCGTGAGCATGCCACTGCACTCCAGCCTGGGCGACTCATAAAAAACAAAAAAGAGAGCGAGAGAGGCTGCAGCCTTGACTCCACCCAAGTGGAGTCCGCGCGCATCTCCACGTGGAGAATCCCACCTGCCCCTCCCTGCTAGGCTTTCCCAGAGGGCCCGCCCGCCCCGAGGCAGCCCGCCACCTGGCGGCGGAGCGGAGTCAACACACTGTCTCCGTCCCCCACCCCTCGCAGCTCCGGCCGCCGCCGCTTGGCCACAGCCCCTGAGCTGGGGGCGGGGTGGGGGACTGGAAAGGGGTGCTCTTCCCACGTGGCGGGGCTGGGCTCCCTGGCTGGCTCTGTGTCTCATCTTCGCCTCCATTTTTCTTCTCAGCCTGATTAATTAGTATACAGCATTTTCCCTCCCACTGTATCCATTCAACAAATATTTATCTATTTAAAGATTTAATATTAGTTCCTTAAATATGTAGCAGACCGCAGACCGCAGGCACTCTGGCCACTGTCCTGCCTGCTGTGCCCTCTGCAGTGTATCTTCCCTTCAACAAATCCACTTTTCTTCATTAAAAAATGGTAGCAAACATTTATAGAGGCCACAGCTATGTGACAAGCACTGTTCTATGCATTGGTTATACAGCAATGAAAAAAACTTTAAGAACAGGAAAAAAAAAACCTTGGTTTTTCCCTAATGAGAAAATTTTTTTGATTGTATTGTTTTAAAATGTGTCACTTCTCTTTTTTTTTTTGAGTTGGACTCTCTGTCACCCAGGCTGGAGGGCAGTGGCACACTCCTGGCCACTGCAGCCTTGACCTACTGGGCTCCTGCAATCCTTCCACTTCAGCCTTCCAAGTAGTTGGAACTACAGTCGTGCACTACCACGCCTGGCTAGTTTTGATTTGTTGTAGAGATGAGGTCTCACCAAGTTGCCCAGTGGATCTCAAACCTGTGAACTCAGGCAATCCTCTCACCTTGGCCTCCCAAAGTGCTGGGATTACAGGCTGAGTCACCGAACTCAGCCAAAATGTGTCACTTCTTGAAACTGGTGGTCTGACTTTACACCAAACTCTTACCAAGTGGTTTGCCATCTTTTTTGGTTTTGTTTTATTTTTTGAGTCAAACTCTCACTCTGTCGCCCAGGCTGGAATGCAGTGGCAGGATCACACAACTCACCACAGCCTCAACCTCCTGGCCTTAGGTAATCCCTCTGCCTCAGCCTCCCGAGTAGCTGGAACTACAGGCACATGTCCGGCTATTGTATTTTATTATTTTTCTTTTTTGTAGAGACGAGGTCTCCCTGCATTGCCCAGACTGGTCTCAAACTCTGCTCAAGCAATCCTCCCACCTTGGGCTCCCAAAGTACTAGGATTACAGGCGTGAGCCACTGTGCCTGCCTGCAAATGTTAGAAGATGAAAAGCCCAGAAAATTCTGTTTTCAGGTGGTAGAAGATGGGCTGGGGTTGGGGGTTGGGGCAGCACCCTAGACAGAGTGTTTTGGGGAAGATGCTTACCAGAGCTCCCTTGAGAACCCCGCAGGGCTCTGAACCCCTCCCAAGTTCCACTTCCTCCGAACTGAACACACCTGGAGCCCCGAGTCTGTCAGCAGTGTCACATCTGAGAGGACGATAGATAAGCAAGAAGGATGTGAGAGGCGTCAAGCTGCTTGCCCTGGAGAAGGAAGACCTGCACGGGAGAGGGGAGCAGTATTGTCCCTGTCTTCACCAGGGAATTGGCTCACGAGGACTTGGAGAAAGCTGGGGGAGTCGGGGCCAGGTACAGGAAGAGCCTTCTCACCTGACTGCTGCTCTAGGAGGGGCCAGCCCTCCTGAGGTGACTGGATAACTGCTGGCTGGAGCATCAGGAGGAGGGCTGTAGCACACTCTCCAGATCCCAGGAGGAACACTGGAAACCTCTGCAGATGATTCTGCTTCCCCAAATGACCATGCTGGCCTGGTGGCCTCAGGGTCAGTGTCCTCTACCCTAGCTGTACATTTGAATCACCTGGGTTGGGGGGAAGAACTTTGAAGAAATACCAAGGCTGGCCCCATCCCAGTAATTTTAATTGAATAGGTTTGGGTGGAGTCCCAGCACCAGTATTTTTTAAATTTCACCAAACAATCTCCATGTGTAGTCAGCATTGTGGGCTACTAGTCTAGGGTAGCAGCAGAAGCTCCTTTACCTGGGAGCTTGGTAGAAGAGAGTCCTCAGGCCTCACCCCTGTTCTATTGAGTCAAAAATTCAAGCCCAGTGGTCTGCTTTTGAAGAAGCCCTCTGGGTGATTCTGATGCATGCCAAAGTTTGAGAACCACATATTTAGGGGAACTTTGAGAACCTTTTTAGCATTACGAATCTCAGAACCTCTGAAAAACAAAGATCCGTCATCACCTACCCTCTAGGTAAGGATGGGCATGCATGGCTCAACCGTCTACAGGACGCACCAGTTGAAGCTGAGATCACAGAGTGGCTTCCTTCTTTTTTTTTTTTTAGTTAGAGTCTCACTCTGTCGCCCAGACTGGAGTGCAGTGGCCGCTCCCGGCCACCGCAACCTCGACCTGCTGGACTCCGGTGATCCTTCCGCCTCAGCCTTCCGAGTAGCCGGAATTACAGGCATGTGCTACCATGCCTGGCTGATTTTTTTATTTATTGTAGAGATGAGGTCTTGCCAAGTTGCCCAGGCGGGTCTCGAACCCACAGGCTCAGGCAATCCACTCACCTCTGCCTCCCAAAGGCGCGGGATTACAGGCTGAGCCACCGAGCCCAGCTGCTTCCTTCTTTATTACAGTGTCAGACATCATTCAAAAGCAAAACAAAACATTACTACCTTCTGGCTTTTTCAAGAAGCGTTTGGTTTGGCAGTGAGCAGCGGTCCTCGACTCGGGTTTCCCTCACTTGCCATCTCAGAAAGTCTGTTGCCTGGGCTTTGGGTCCTTCTGCCTGGTTTATGAGGTCCTCGCCTGTAGGTCATCCCCTTTGTTTTTATCCCATCACCAAGAGTCGGGTTTCAATGCAAGGAGGAAAGAGCTTGCCCTAGGGTTCAGGAAATGGATCCAGAGTTGGCTCAGCTCAGCCAGGAAAGAAAATGGTGGCCAACTGAGCTTGAGCGGCAGACTCCATTCCAGCAAAAAGCCAGTGTGTTGGCCATAGGTGTGAAGGGAAAACTAGACTCCTGTGTGAGAGAAAGCACAGGGTAGAAGACTCACTTGAAGGGTGGTGGTTGAGGACTTAGCCCTGGAGGCTCAGCTGTGGCTAGCAGGCTGTGAGGATGCCAGAGTCTCCCACCATCGATTCCACCAGGGGACACAGTAGAGAGGGAGGGGCCCAGGCTCCTCTCAAAAGTTTTCTCTAGGTCTTTCTATCAGCCTCAGAGCTATTAGAAAGCCCCCAGAACTGGAAAAGGAGGCAGGACCCGTAGAGGAAGAAGTGGCAAAATCTGGAACTTCCTTTGAGTCAGGGTCTCACTCTGTCACCCAGGCTGGCGTGATCACAGCTCACCGCAACCTCAATCTTCTAGGCTCAAGTGATCCTCCCACCTTAGCCCCCTGAGTAGCTGGGACTACAGTGGTGCACCACCACACCCAGTTAATTTTTTTTTTTTTGAGTTGGAGTCTCATTCTGTCGCCCAGGCTGGAGTGCAGTGGCACACTCACAGTCACCCAGCCTCGACCTGCTGGGCTCCAGCAATCCTTCTACCTTAGCCTTCCAAGTAGCTGGAACTACAGGTGCGTGCTACCACACCTGGCTAATTTTTTATTTATTGTAGGGACGAGGTCTTGCCAAGTTGCCCAGGTTGGTCTTGAACTCCTGAGCTCAAGCAATCCTCCTGCCTCAGCCTCCCAAAGTTCTTGGATTATAGACATGAGCCACTGCACCCAGTTGTGGAACTTCTAAGATAACACATTAAGGTAAGAATGAAGAGGAACAATAACAGCTACGCTTCACTGAGGGGAGGCCACTGCCAGGAATTCCACGTGGGCACATCATCATCTTTCCTTCTCCATAACCCTCTTTACAATTCCCTTTGAGACACTGTCATGAGGATGTCCCAAAGGCACTATCACATATCATAACAGACACCTATTCTGTATGTTCTCTGTAAATTACTTCTTCCTCTAGCCAGTGCTATGGTGACTATTTCATACAGACATACAGAAAACCTACTGCTTGGGCTTTGGGACCTATTGTCTGGTTTATGAGGGCCTCACCTGTGACACCTTGATATCCCCTTGGTTTTCACCCTGGGTTTCAGCACAGGAGGGGAGGACCTGCTCTAGACAAGAGTTGGCTCAGTTTAGCCTAGGAAAAAACCAGTTTAGTGCAGGTTTAACCCCAAGCTGCCTCACCTTGGAATCTATACCATGTACTTCCCAGCTCCTGCCCTGAGGCTTCTTTACAAGAATCTATAAAGACTCATACACATGCAACTTGGAAGCATGTAGGAATTAGCAATATCGGGGCTGGCCGTGCTCAGTGGTTCATGCCTGTAACTCCAACACTTTGGGAGGCCGAAGTGGAGAATTGCTTGAGCCCAGGAGTTTGAGACTCCTGGGCAACATAGCAAGACCTCATCTCTATAAAAAAGACAAAAATTAGCCTGCATGGTGGTGCATTTCTGTAGTCCCAGCTACTCGAGAGGCTGAGGCAGGAGGATTGCTTGAGCCCAGGAGATCAAGGCTGCGGTGAGCCGTGATCGTGCCACTGCACTCCAGCCTGGGCAACAGAGTGAGACCCTGTCTCAAAAAGAAATAAATAGGAAAAATAAAAGAATAGTGGGATCGCCACTCTTTTCTTTTCTCTCTTTTTTTTTTTTTTTTTTTTT
>NW_007070542.1:39327-40290 GCF_000164805.1 Carlito syrichta
ACCGCAGCCTCGACTTGATGGGCTCTGGCGATCCTTCCGCCTCAACCTTCCAAGTTGCTGGAACTACAGGCGTGTGCTACCACGCCCGGCTAATTTTTGACTTATTGTAGAGATGAGGTCCCGCCAAGTTGCCCAGGCGGGTCTCGAACCCGCAGGCTCAGGCAATCCACTCACCTCAGCCTCCCAAGGCACGGGATTACAGGCTGAGCCACCGAGCCTGGCTGGGATCACCACTCTTGACCAGTGGGGGTCAGAATCCAATAGACAGATTTTCCCCTCTTCATTCCCCTTGGCTGATGGTTTCGACATGCATTTCATAAGCCTCTTCAGAAGGGCCTGTGGGATAGAGAACCAGGCCCACCAATGGTGGTAAACTTCACATCACGTTTCCCTTATTTCCTGTGTCTCTCCCCTTGTTCTGCAGCCCTGCTCTCTGAGTCGCGTTCCTAAATAGACTACTACATGCAAATCTTTGACTCAGGCATTGCTTTGGGGAGAATCTGGATAAAACAATGGGTTCCAGACTAGTATGCAGAATGTTGGAATGGAATTGTGAAACTGGACGGCTCTTTAATCAGATGGCGAAAAGGGATCCCATTGCTGATAATCCCTGGTATATGACAGTGTCAAATAACTAAGATCCTCACCTGCGGTGGATTAGGATGAGGTAGAAGGTGAGTTTTGGGAAATATGATGGCTATGTCCCTAAATGGTATGAGGGCAATGGTAATTATGAGGATCTGCTGGCTTTTGTTTTCACTTTGGAAGCCTTGGAATAAAGAAAATTATAGGCTTGGGTCAGCTGACTGTTAACTCATGGCATGCTGCAAAAGCCAGAGAGCCATTATGGCAGTGTTTAAGGAGACTCTTAGCCGGGCTCGGTGGCTCAGCCTGTAATCCTGTGCCTTTGGAAGGCTGAGGTGAGTGAATTGCCTGAGCCCACGGGTTCGAGACCCGCCTGGG
>NW_007070542.1:40325-46731 GCF_000164805.1 Carlito syrichta
GGGCAACTTGGCGAGACCTCATCTCTGCAATAAATCAAAAAATTAGCTGGGCGTGGTAGCACGCGCCTGTAGTTCTGGCTACTCGGAAGGCTGAGGCGGAAGGATTGCCGGAGCCCAGCAGGTCAAGGCTGCGGTGGCCAGGAGCAGCCACTGCACTTCAGTCTAGGTGACAGAGTGAGACTCCAACTCAAAAAAAAAGAGACTCTTGTCTCAGTTGCAAGGTAGACTGCACTAAAAATCAGATGTGGGATCTAATTGATAGGTGGCAGAACTGCAAAAGAGACTGGATGCACAATGTCAGTAAGTCTCCTATATCAAAATCAGGACCCTGATAGGAAGAGTAAGACCAGAAGACCTGAGAGGAGATATTTGAGTATATGAACCTGAGCATCTCAAACCTCCAGATCCAACCTAACATTCCAGATTAGCAGAAGCAAACCTCTCCCCTTGCTAGAGGAAAGAATGGAGACTGCAAAGACCTCACATGAGAAAGATGCCCCAAACATGTCACTTGTCTTTACAAGTACCACCCCTGCCACCATTTATTTATTTATTCATTCATTTATTTTTAGTCAATGTCTTACTCTGTCGTCTAGGCTGGATTGCAGTGGCAGGATCACAGCTCACCAAAGCCTCAACTTCCTGGGCTCAGGCAACTCTTCCTCTGCCTCCCAAGTAGTTGAGACTACAGGCACACACCACCATGTATCGCTAATTTTTTCTGGTAGAGTCGAGGTCTTGCTATGTTGTCTAGACTGATCCAAACTCCTGGGCTCAAGCAGTGCCCCCCACCTTGACCTCCTGAAGTGCTGGAATTACAGGCGTGAGCCACCACAGCCTGCCTTGGCCACCCTTTTTCTTTTTCTTTTTTTTTTGAGTTGGAGTCTCACTCTGTCACCCAGACTGGAGTGCAGTGGCTGCTCCCGGCCACCGCAGCCTCAACCTGCTTGGGCTCCGGCGATCCTTCTGCTTCAGCCTTCCGAGTAGCTGGAAGTACAGGCGCGCACTACCACACCCGGCTCATTTTTGATTTATTGTAGAGATGAGGTCTCGCCAATTTGCCCAGGCGGGTCTCGAACCCGCGGGCTCAGGCAATCCACTCACTTCAGCCTCCCAAAGGCGCCGGATTACAGGCTGAGACACCGAGCCCGGCTCGGCTACCCTTTTTCATCCCCAGGGAGATAACTAAAATAAGCCACAACACAACACAAGCAGAGGTATGCAGTTCCAGGAAGAAACAGTTGTATACCAGAAAAAAAATGGCCTAACTTGGCTCACACAAACAAGTTGGAGCTGGGAGAACATGGGAAATGAATCTGTAATGAGGGAGACACTGTGAAATATAATTATTATTATTTTGAGTTGGAGTCTCACTCTGTTGCCCAGGCTGGAGCAAGCATGCACCACCATGTCCAGCTAAGTTTTGTATTTTTTTGTACAGACGATGTCTCACTGTGTTGTTGCCCAGGCAGTCTCAAACTCCTGGGCTCAAGCGATACTCTCACCTCGGCCTCCTACAGTGCTGGGATTACAGGTGGGAGCCATCATGCCCGGCCACAATTTATTGACATGAAGTACTCATCTATGTTTTGGGATTCTATGTCCTAGTAAGGACATCTGGAGCCAGTGTTAATCAAAGAGATGGCTCCTTGAAGCTTAGACTCAATGTTAGACTATAGTAGGTGAGGTGGAAATGCCAGAACTGTCAACATAGTATCATAGGGCTGATAAAGTCCAGCAGGGTGGGAGTTTTAAAATGGACTTATGTGAGACCGAGGACCTGCTACCTGACTTATTCTCCTAAAGGGCTCAGAATGCCATTTACTAAGGCAATGAGAAATGTACCAATGGAGACACCATCAGCTGTTTCAGGGTATTTGTTGGTTGCTGTCATCCATACACCAGGGTTGACAGTGGGAGATACCTCCATGGAACTGGGATTTCTAGTGTTAGTTGAAAAGATGAAATTCCAGAAAGTCAGAGCCCTTGACCTTCAGAGGCAAAATAGACAAAGTTATCATAGGGGACAACAAAGTCAGGATAGTAATCAGGGTGGCTGAATGTACAGGAATCTGTGGTGATGGCTAATAATAAACAAGTTTCAGGGGGCAAGAGAGACAAACAGGTGTTACTTAGGATTGAAGAAAAATCATAGGCTGTAAACACAAGTCACCACAATGCAAAATCACAGTCCCTTGTCTTGTTTTCAGATCTAAGTCATTTCACACATCCAGATTCTATCAGTTGAAGGGGAAACCAAGTCTCTCTGAGGAAAGACCCTACAACACCATCACATGTTTTTTTTTTTTGTTTTTTTTTTTGAGTTGGAGTCTCACCTCTGTTGCCTAGGCTGGAGTGCCGCGGCACACTCATGATCATCACAGCCTTGACCTGCTGGGCTCAGGCAATCCTTCCACCTCAGCCTTCCAAGTAGCTGGAACTATAAGCACGTACCACCACACCTAATATTTTATTTTATTGTAGAGATGAGGTCTTACTAAGTTGCCCAGGCTGGTCTCAAACCCATGGGCTCAGGCAGTCCTCTCACCTTGGCCTCTCAAATTGCTAGGTTTATAGGCATGAGCCACTGTTCCCAGCCCATCACAAGTATTTCTGACAAATTTCCTTGGATCTTTCCCCAAAGGAACCTGCATCCATTTGCCAGGATTACTATTCACTTCTGGAAAAGGGGAATGCCTAGACCTTTTGAGATTATATATGACATTTGAGCCAACACTGATACCAAAGAACCTGAAATGTCATTTCATGGTTGTCTTTAGGATGGGAGCCTGTGGATTCCAGGTGATCAGTGGAATTCTGGTCCAATCTGCCTTTCAGTGTATCCAATGGGTTCATGAACCCACCCTGTAGTTTTCTCACCGGTTGCTGAGCATATAATTGAGACAAATATATTTGGTGCTGGATTAATATCCATTGAAGTAGGAAGGGCCAAGAAGTTCCAGAAACTGGCTTCCTAGACATGCCTAGATAAGATAGTAAATCAAAAGCAGTACTAGTCCTGGGTGAAACTGCAGAGATTAACACCACCATCAAATATAGGCTTTGTTTGGGACTTAGTGAGGGATACATAACAGTTTATATACTATTCAACTCACTTGTTTGACCCCTGCAGAAGCCAAAAGATTGGAGTAGATGGTAATGGATTATCACAAATTTAACCACATAAATTATTTATCATAAATTTAACCCAATCATAACTGCCATATTGAATATGGTATCTTTACTGGGAAGTTTCTGGCAACAAGTGACTTGTCTGTGGTTTTTGGCCTGGTAAATGTATTCTCCATCCCCATTGGTAAGGATGAATAATAGCAATTTCATAGGAATTGCATAGGAATTTGCATAGGAAGGACAACAGCACACAATCACTGTCTTGCCACAAGGGCATGTTAGCTCTGTAGTTCTCTAACACAATATAGTCTGCAGGGGATTCAATCCTCTTGACATTGTCTAATATCGTGCTAGTCCACTATCTTGATGACATCTTACTGATCGGACTTGATGATCAGGAAGTGGCAGGTATTGTAGTAAAATTAGCAGTCTCAGGTTTCTGACACATTGAAGTTGTTTTTAGGGGTTCAATAATCTGAGACACACCAGAACATCCCCTCAAGGTGAAGGACAAATTGTTGCATTTCATATACCCATCATTGAGAAAGAGGAATCATGGTTGGCAGACCTCTTTACATGTTGGAGGCAGCAAACACCACATGTGAGAATATGACTCCAACCTATTTATTACACGACCTGGAGGACTAGCAGATTTTTGTTGTTGTTTTTTTTTGAGTTGGAGTCTCACTCTTTCACCCAGACCGGAGAGCAGTGGCCACTCCCGGCCACCGCAGCCTCGACTTGCTGGGCTCTGGCGATCCTTCTGCCTCAGCCTTCCAAGTAGTTGGAACTACAGGCACGTGCTACCACGCCCGGCTAATTTTTTGATTTATTGTAGAGATGAGGTCTTGCTGCCCAGGCTGGTCTCGAACCCGCGGGCTCAGGCAATCCACTCACCTCAGCTTCCCAAAGCGCAGGATTACAGGCTGAGCCACCGAACCCAGCCAGGACTAGCAAATTTGATTGAAGCTCAAAGCAAGTGAGAGCTTTGCAACAGCTCCAGGCCATAATTCATCCTACCCTGCCACTAAAATCACAGGACACAAAAACTACAATGATTCCAGAGGTACCTGTGGTAGATAATGATGCTGTGTAGAGTCTCCAGAGACCCCCAGTAGAAGAGCTACTCTTGGAATACTGGAGCAAAACTCTGCAGCAGAGAGTGGCTTGCCTTTTGAAAAATGGCCCATGGGACTTGTGTACAGACTCAGCACCTGACTATGGGACATCAACTAACGATCCATCCAGAGCTGCCCACCTTGACTGGATGTGATCAGAACCATTGAGTCATTAGATTAGGGGGGCACAGCAGTGATACTTTGTACAGTGGAGAAATGGCATATTTGAGATTGGGCCTGAACAGGTCCAGAAGACACATGCTAACTACATAAACGGGTGGTCCAGACATCTTTTGCACCAATAGCTAACACCTATGGTCTCATGGGAAACTTTTCAAGACCAACTGCCAGAAGAAAAATTCAAGCCTGATTTTGAACACTCCTAGATGTGTGTCTATATATTATTTTAATATAATATGTATATTTAAAAATTACATATATATATATTTGAGACTGAGTTCCACTCTGTCTCCCAGGCTGGAGTGCAATGACACAACACTGACTCACCACAGCCTACTCCTGGGTTCAAGGGATCCTTCTGCCTCAGGCTCCTGAGTAGCTGGGACTACAGGCACACACCACCATGCCTGGCTAATTTTTTGTAATTTTTGTAGAGACGAGGTCTCACTGTGTTGCTCATGCTAGTCTCAAGCAAACTCCTGGGCTTAAGCGATTCTCTTGCCTCTCCCTCCTAAAGTGCTGAGATTACAAATGTAAGCCACCATGCCCAGCCCTGAATACTTTCTAGACATTTGATACTAAATTATTATTGCTATTTTCAGGTGTAATAAGGATAGTTTTGTTTTTTTTTTAGTCGAGTCTCTCTCTGTCACCCAGGATAGAGTGCAGTGGCACAGTCACTGCCACTGCAGCCTTGACCTGCTGGGTTCAGGCGATCCTTTGTCTTCAGATTTCCAAGTAACTGGAACTACAGGCATGCACCACCACACCTGGCTAATTTTTTAATTTATTGTAGAGACAAGGTCTCGCCAAGATGCCCAGGCTGGTCTCAGGTAATCCTCTCACCCTGGCCTCTGAAAGTGCTGGGATTACAGGTGTGAGCCACTGCACCTGGCTAGGATAGTCATTCTTTTTTAAACTATTCTTGTCTTTTAGAGATACACACTAAAATATTTGCAGTGAGCCGGGCTCGGTGGCTCAGCCTGTAATCCCGCGCCTTGGGAGGCTGAGGTGACTGAATTGCCTGAGCCCGTGGGTTCGAGACCCGCCTGGGCAACTTGGTGAGACCTCATCTCTACAATAAATCAAAAAAATTAGCCGGGCGTGGTAGCACACGCCTGTAGTTCCAGCTACTCGGAAAGCTGAGGCGGAAGGATTGCTGGAGCCCAGCAGGTTGAGGCTGCGGTGGCCAGGAGCGGCCACTGCATTCCAGTCTGGGCGACAGAGTGAGACTCCAACTCAAAAAAATAAAATAAAATAAAATATTTGCAGTGAAATTATATAGTGTCTGGGACTTGTTTCAAAACAATATGTGAGGGGAAATGTGGGTTTTTTGTTTTTTAGTTGAAGTCTCACTCTGTCACCCAGGCTGGAGAGCAGTGGCACAATCATGGCCACCGCAGCCAAGGTGGATGAATAAGGCTGGACTCAGGTGATCCTTCAGCCTCAGCCTTCAAAGTAGCTGGAATTACAGGCATACATCACCACCATTAGCCCGGCTAATTTTTTGTTTTATTGTAGAGATGAGGTCTCACCAAGTTGTCCAGGCTGGTCTGGAACTCATGGTCTCAGGCAATTCTCTCATCTCAACCTCCCAAAGTGCCGGGATTATAGGCATGAACCACCATGCCCAGCCAGGAAGGAAAAATGAAGGTGACAGAAATGGTCACGGTTCTGTTAAGTCTGAGTATATGGATAGATGGAGATTCATATATTATTCTGTTTACTGAGGTGTGTGCTCTAAATTATCTGCAAATCAAAGTTAAAAAGCAACAACTTGCCATTGCTTTGCTGGACTCTGGTGTGACCATGTGCTCTTTGAGTTAAGGCTGTCGCCATGCTTCCTGGCTTTGGCCCCCTCCTCCACATTGGGGAAGCGAATCTTCTCTCTCTAATTTACTTTTTTTTTTGAGTTGGAGTCTCACTCTGTCGCCCAGACTGGAGTGCAGTGGCCGCTCCCGGCCACCGCAGCCTCG
>NW_007070542.1:46803-54997 GCF_000164805.1 Carlito syrichta
CAATCCACTCACCTCAGCCTCTCAAAGGCACGGGATTACAGGCTGAGCCACCGAGCCCCGACTCTAATTTACTTTTAAATAAACTATGTTTTCTATTCTAAAACAACAACAACAACTCAGGTTAGGTGCGGTGGCTCATGCCTGTAATCCCAGCACTTTGGGAGGCCGAGCAAGACTTCATCTCTACCAAAAATGAAAACAAAAAATTGCTGGACATAGTGGTGTGCACCTATAGTCCCATCCCAGCTTCTTGGGAGACTGAGGAGAAAGAATCGCCTGAGCCTAGGAAGTTGAGGCTTCAGTGAGCCACTGTACTCCAGCCTTGGCAACAGAGTGAAACCCCAACTGAAAATAACAACAGCTTAGTCTAGTGCACAGATGGGTCAGCATTTTATATGCTATTAACTAAATGGCCTGCTGCTGCATTTCAGCCTTACTGGGGATGGCCTGAAAGCATGGGATAAAGTGGGGAGAGCTTGCATGTTATACTTGGCCATTCACTCTGTGTGGTGGGAAAAGTGGCCTGAGGTGAGAGTATCCATGGAGATCTGGACAGTAGTAGTGAATGACCTGGCATGGTCAGGGGCCTAAAAGAAAGACTGAGGCTGGGCGCCGTGGCTTAGCCCGTAATCCCACGCTTTGGGAGGCTGAGGTGAGTGGATTGCCTGAGCCCGCGGGTTTGGGACCTGCCTGGGCAAGCCGGGTGTGGTAGCGTGCACTTGTAGTTCCAGCTATTTGGAAGGCTGAGGCGGAAGGATTGCTGGAGCCCAGCAGGTCGAAACTGTGGTGGCCAGGAGCGTGCCACTGCACTCCAACCTGGGTGACAGAGTGAGACTCCAACTCAAAAAAAAAATAAATAAATAAATAAATAAAAAAAGAAAGAAAGACTGAAGACTGAGGCAGGGAAGTATGGGAAAGAAATTACTGGTGGAAATCTTGGGGAAATAATGAAGGTGACATTTTCTTTCAGAAATCAAATTATATTCCTGACAGTGAAAAACAGGATATTTGACTCTCTCATTCATGAACATGTTCTTATCCAACACAACCCTAGTTTTTCCAGTCAAAGCTTGGGAGAGCAGAGCCTGAGGGTCACTCTCTGTCTCATGAAACTCAGCATTGTAGTGCCCAGAGCTCAGTTCTCTGTTCTCTATCTCCTTATTCCCTAGATGAACTCCTCTAGTTTTGTGACTTTAAAAACCTTTTTTTCCCCCGCTTGGGAGACACAGCATTTGGTGTAAAATGAAGGTATGTTCCCTAATATCATCAATATACTGATATCTACCAAATTGTTGTCTCCTGCCCAGGCCTCCCCCACTGACTTCATGTCATGTATCTATTTGCCTGGTGGACATCTCCTCTTAAATATCTCACATCAAAAACAACATGGTTAAAACTCTGTATCTCTACCCTTGCCCTCCTCCCCAGGGCTTCTGCATGTCACCAATGAAAACACCATAGTTCCAAGTGTTCAGGTAAAAAATCTTGGAGTCATTTTTTACTTCTCTTTCTCTCCCATATTATATCCATCTATCACCAAATCCTGAGAGCCAGACCTTCAAAATATATTCAAACTCCAAACGTTTTTCATCACTTCTGTGGTTACCACCCTGGTTCAAGACACCATTCTCTTGTCTGAATTGTTCAAGTAACATCCCCACTAGCCTTCTTCTCCTTTCTTTGCCTCTGTTCAACCCATTCTTAAAACAGCAACTACAATCATCCTATTATAAAGTTATTTCTGCCCACACCACTCTGTCTTTACATTGCTCCAGTGTTTCAATAGCTTTCTATCTCACTCAGAGTAAAAGTCAATGCTTTTAAAATATCCTAAAATAAGCCGGGTTCAGTGGCTCAGCCTGTAATCCTGTGTTTTGGGAGGCCAAGGTGAGTGGATTGCCTGAGCCCGCGGGTTCAAGACCCGCCTGGGCAACTTGGTGAGACCTCATCTCTACAATAAATCAAAAATTAGCCGGGCGTGGTAGCGCGTGCCTGTAGTTCCAGCCACTTGGAAGGCTGAGGTGGAAGGATCGCTGGATCCCAGAGGTCGAGGCTGTGGTGGCCGGGAGCATGCCACTGCACTCCAGTCTGGGTGACAGAGTGAGACTCCAACTCAAAAAACAAAAAACAAACAGCCGGGTTCAGTGGCTCAGCCTGTAATCCCGCGCCTTTGGGAGGCTGAGGTGAGTGGATTGCCTGAGCCCGCAGGTTCGAGACCTGCCTGGGCAGCGAGACCTCATCTCTACAATAAATCAAAACATCAGCCAGGCGTGGTAGCGCACACCTGTAATTCCAGCTACTCGGAAGGCTGAGGCGGAAGGATCGCCAGAGCCCAGCAGGTCGAGGCTGCGGTGGCCAGGAGCAGCCACTGCACTCCAGTCTGGGCGACAGAGTGAGACTCCAACTCAAAAAAAAAAAAAAAATCCTAAAATAGGTCAGACACAGTGGCTCATATCTGCAATCCCAGTACTTTGGGAGGCCAAAGCAGGAGGATCACTTGACTCCAAGAGTTTGAGGTTACAATGAGCTATGATTGTACCACTGCACTCTAGCCTGGGTGACAGAACAAGACCCTGTCTCTAAAAAAGAAAATACTGGATTCTCAATTTGCTTCTGCATTCAATCTCTTGTGATATCACATGTCATGTAGCCTCTGGAAAACTCCACTTTACACTCGAGAGAGAATGAAAGTGAGTGAAAATAATGTTTTGGTATTATTAGAAAATTTTTTTTTCTGAGTCAGAGTCTCACTTTGTTGCCCGGGCTGGAGTACAGTGGCACACTCACGGCCACCCCTGTGTCGACCTGCTGGGCTTCAGCAATCCTTCTACCTCAGCCTTCCAAGTAGCCAGAATTACAGACACACACTAACAAGTCCGGCTAATTTTTTTTAAAATTGATTGTAGAGACGAGGTCTTGCCAAGATGTATGGGCAGGTCTCAAACCCGTGGGCTCAGGCAATCCACTCACCTCAGTCCCCCAAAGTGCTGGGATTACAGGATGAGCCACCAAGTCCGGCCTATTATTATTATTATTTTTTAAGATAGCAGGATTTATTAAGAGGACAGAAAAGCTCCCAGAGTGGGAGGGGACCTGGGGGTAGTTGCCCAGAAAAATTATTGTGACCTCATGAATCCCCTTAAAAAATTTTAGAAAGACTCGGGGTAGGGCTCGGTGGCTCAAGCCTACAATCCCAGCACTTTGGGAGGCTGAGGTGAGTGGATTGCCTGAGCCCGCGGGGTTGAGACCAGCCTGGGCAACTTGGCGAGACCTCATCTCTACAATAAATCAAAAATCAGCCGGCTGTGGTAGCGCATGCCTGTAGTTCCAGCTACTTGGAAGGCTGAGGCGAAAGGATCACCTGAGCCCAGCAAGTCAAGGCTGCGGGACCGGGACTACAGGTATGCGCCACCACGCCCGGCTAGTTTTTGATTTATTGTAGAGACGAGGTCTTGCCAACTTGCCCAGGTGGGTCTTGAACCCGCGGGCTCAGGCAATCTACTCGCCTCGGCCTCCCAAAGTGTTGGGATTACAGGCTGAGCCACCAAGCCCGGCCTTACTAGTTTTCTTATAGTCAGTCTTCCTGCACTAAAATGAAAACTCAGTGAGACAGGGTGTGTCTATTTTGTCCTCTGCTCCATCCCTAGCTCCAAGATCAGTGCCTGGCACATGAGAGGCACCCAGCAAATGTTAGTTGCATGAATGAAGAAAAAAGGGCTCTTGTGGAGGCAGCCGGCATGAGGCTGGGGAACATTGAGCTGTGCATTGTGCCCTGAGCTGCCCAGACAAGTGAATAATACAGTCAGGATGGCTGAAGGTGACACTAAGAAACCAAAGGGTGAGATGTCAGCTTACGCCTTCTTTGTGCAGATGTGCAGAGAAGAACATAAGAAGAAAAACAATTAGCTGGGCGTGGTGGCACATGCCTGTGATTCTAGCTACTTGGAGGGCTGAGACAGAAGGATCACCTGAGCTCAGCAGGTCAAGGCTGTGGTGGCCATAAGCGTGTCACTGCACTCCAGCCTGGGTGACAAAGTGAAACTCCTACTCAAAAAGAAGAAGGAGGAGGAGGAGAAAAACCCAGAGTTCTCTGTTCATTTTGCAGAATTTTCCCAAGAAGTGCTCTAGGAGGTGGGAAATAATGTATGAGAAAAAGAAGTGCAAGTCAGACAAAATGGCAAAAGCAGATAAAGTGCACAATGATCAGGTCATGGATTATGGATCAGCTCAAGAAGGCAAGAAGAAGAAAGACCCTAATGGCCCCCAAAGACCACCGTCTGGAGTCTTTCTGTTCTGTTTAGAATTCTGTCCTACTGGGTGCAGTGGCTTATGCCTGTAATCCCAGCACTTTGGGAGGCCAAGGTGAGAGGATTGCCTGAGCTCACAGGTTCAAGACCAGCCTGATCAACTTGGTGAGACCTCATCTCTACAATAAAATTTTTTTTAAAAATTAGCCAGACATGGTGGCGTGTGCCTGTAGTTCCAGCTACTAGGAAGGCTGAGGCAGAAGGATCACCAGAGCCCAGCAGGCTGAGGTTGCGGTGGTCATGAGTATACCACTGCACTCCAGCCTGGGTGACAGAGTGAGACTCCGACTCAAAAATAAAATAAAATAAAAAAAAGAATTCCATCCCAAGATCAACTCCACAAACCCTGCCATTTCGATTAGAAATGTGGCAAAAAAAACCAAACAAAAACAAACAACAGATGGGTGAGATATGGAATAACTAAATGACAGTGAAAGGTAGCCTTACGTCACTAAGGCAGCAAAGCTGGAGGAGAAGTATGAGAAGGATGTTGTTGACTTTAAGTCTAAAGGAAAGTTTGATGATGCAAAGGGTCTTGCTAAAGTTGCCCAGAAAAAGGTGGAAGAGGGAGACAAAAAGATGAGGAGGAGGGGGAAGATGAATAAAAAACCATTTATCTACCTCCTTGTGAATATCTTAGAATAGGGGAGTGCCGTAATTGACAGATCTCTTATTTGAGACGTGTCTGTTGCCATCATCAGGTTTAATTACAAAATTTGATCACAATCATATTATAGTTTCTAAAAGTGCTCTAGAAATTGTTAGTGGTTTACATGAAGTGGCATTGGGTGTTTGAAGCACCCCGAAACTGTATCAAAGTTGTACATATTTCCAACCATTTTTACAAGGAGGCCTGGCTCTGTGACTCAGCCTGTAATCCCAGTGCTTTGGGAGGCCAAGGTGAGTGGATTGCCTGAGCCCACGGGTTCGAGACCCACCTGGGCAACTTGGCGAGACCTCATCTCTACAATAAATCAAAAAGTTAGCCGGGCGTGGTAGCGCATGCCTATAGTTCCAGCTACTTGGAAGGCTGCTGTGGAAAGCTCTCTGGAGCCTAGTAGGTCGAGGCTGCGGTGGCCGGGGAGCAGCCATTGCACTCTAGTTTATAATTGCTATGGTCGCTAAGTTGCTATGTAGCCCACTTACAAATTTTGCCTTTATAAGCTTTTTGCTAATTCCACTAAGTGCTGAGAGCTTTTATGGCAAGAGCCTCTCACGGTCGCCAGCTTAAATAAAGGAGTTATAAGCCGGGCTCGGTGGCTCAGTCAGTAATCACGCAGCCGGGAGGCTGAGGTGAGTGGGTTGCCTGAGCCCGCGGGTTCGAGACACGCCTGGACATCTTGGCGAGACCTCATCTCTGCAATAAATCAAAAATCAGCCGGGCGTGGTAGGGTGCGCCTGTAATTCCGGCTACTTGGAAGGACCGCCGGAGCCCAGCAGGTCGAGGCTGCGGTGGCCGGGAGCAGCCACTGCACTCCAGTCTGGGCGACAGAGTGAGACTCCAACTCCAAAAAAAAAAAAAAGGAGTTATAACTTGGTGTGCTGGCAATTCTCCTTTCTCGAAATCTGGCTATAACATATACATATACAGATTTGTTATGATTACCAAATTATATTAAATGGAAAAAAGCGAAGGTGCATAATAATGTGTTTATAATACTACTTGTAGCCGGGCTCGGTGCCTCAGCCTGTAATCCCACGCCTTTGGGAGGCTGAGGTGAGTGGATTGCCTGAGCCCGCAGGTTCAAGACCTGCCTGGGCAGCGAGACCTCATCTCTACAATAAATCAAAAAATTAGCCGGGTGTGGTAGCACATACCTGTAATTCCGGCTACTTGGAAGGCTGAGGTGGAAGGATCGCTGGAGCCCAGCAGGTGGAGGCTGCGGTGGCCGGGAGCGGCTACTGCACTCCAGTCTGGGTGATAGAGTGAGACTCCAACTCAAAAAAAAAACCAAAAAGAATACTACTTGTAGGCTGAGTGTGGTGGCTCACACCTGTAATTCCAGCTCTTTGGGAGCTGAGGCAGGAAGATTGGTTGAGTTCAAGACCAGCCTGAGCAACATAATGAGACCTTATCTCTAAAATAAAAAATACAAATAACAAAAGAATAGACTACCACTTCTGGTAAGTAATGACCCCCCCCCAAAGATATTAATGTTCTAATCTCCAGACTTGTCACTGTGCCTCCTTTGTCATGTTCTTGTCAATTTAAAAGAACATGGCAAGACTGGGCGTGGTGGCTCACGCCTATAATCACAGTACTTTGGAAGGCTGAGGTGAGAGGATTGCCTGAGCCTATGGGTTCCAGATCAGCCTGAGCAACTTGGCGAGACTTCATCTCTACAATAAATCAAAAAATTAACTGGGCATGGTGGCACATGCCTGTAGTTCCAGCTACTTGGAAGGCTGAGGCTGAAGGATCACCTGAGCCCAGCAGGTCAAGGCTGCAGTGGCTGTGAGGGTGCCACTGCACTCCAGCCTGGGCAATAGAGTGAGACTCTCCAACTCAAAAAAAAAAAAGGAGATAGCAAAGGGGGACACAGTGACTGACATCTGTAAGCCCAGCACTTTGGGAAGCTGGGGCAGGAAGATTGCTTAAGCCCAGGAGTTTGAGACCAGACTGGGCAACACAGCAAGACCTTGTCTCTACAAAAAAACAAAAAATTAGCCCAGTGTGGTGGCACATGCCTGTAGTCCCAGGTACTCAGGAGGCTGAGGTGATAGAATTGCCTGAGCCCTGGAGTCTAAGGCCGTGGTGAGTCGTAATCATGCCACTGAACTCCAGCCTGCATGAGAGAGTGAGACTCCAACTCAAAAAAAAAAAAAAATTAGCTGGGTGTGGTGACATGCACTTGTAGTTCCAGCTATTTGGAAGACTGAGGTGGAAGGATCGCCTAATCCCAGCAGGTCAAGGCTGCAAGGCCAGGAGCATGCCACTGCACTCCAGCATGGGTGATAGAGTGAGACTCTAGCTCAAAAAAAAAAAAAAAAAATTACATGGCAAAGGGTAAGTAAAGTTGCAGGTGGAATTAAGGTGGCCAATTGAGATTTGGTTTTGTTGTTTTTGTTTTTGTTTTTGTTTGAGCCAGAGTTTCAGTCTGTTACCCAGACTGGAGTGCAGTGTCATGCTCAAAGCCACTGCAGCCTTGACCTGCTGGGCTCAGGTGATCCTTTCATCTCAGCCTTCCAAGTAGCTGGAACCACAGGCATGCATCATCACACTCAGCTAATTTTTTTTTTTAGTTGGAGTCTCACTCTGTTGCCCAGGCCGGACTGCAGAGGCACACTCATGACCACCTCAGCGTCAACCTTCTGGGTTCAGTGATCCTTCTGCCTCAGCCTTCCAAGTAGCTGGAACTACAGGCATGCATTACCATGACCAGCTAATTTTTGATTTTTATTGTAGAGATTAGTTCTCACCAAGTTGCCCGGGTTGGTCTCGAACCAGTGGGCTCAGGCAATCCACTCGCCTCTGCCTCCCAAAGTGCTGGGATTACAGGTTGAGCCACCGAGCCTGACTGGCTAATTTTTTTGGCTTATTGTAGAGACGAGGTCTCACCAAGGTGCCCAGGCTGGTCTCAAATCCCTGAGCTCTGACAATTCTCTTGCCTTCACCTACCAAAGTCCTGGGATTACAGACATGAGCCACCATGCCTGGCCTAATAGGGTAATTTTTAAAAAGAGAGATTATCCTGGATTGGCAGGGTGGGCCCAATATATTCACAAGCATTCTTTTTTTTTTTTTTTTGAGTTGGAGTCTCACTCCTTCATCCAGACTGGAGTGCAGTGGCCATTCCTGGCCACCGCAGCCTCGACCTGATGGGCTTCGGTGATCCTTCCGCCTCAGCCTTCCGAGTAGCTGGAATTACAGGCGCGTACTACCACGC
>NW_007070543.1:0-1958 GCF_000164805.1 Carlito syrichta
ACTCTCGTGAGGCTGGTGATTTGCTGTGTGACACTGAACCTCTGATGTGCCCTCTGTGTGCTGAGGTTTCTTCACAGGGTGCCTGGAGCATTGCCCCTGGGAGCATTAGGAGGGAGGATGGCCACATGCACACGCCATGAGGTGAGCAACACGTCCACACAACTCAAGGAGCAGGGATGCTTGGGGGACACGCCCAGCCTCCCGCTGGGTCTGCAATTGGCACTCAACACATACTCCCTCCCGCTACCTACTTCTCCCACTGTTGGCCTCTCGTACCCTTCTGTATTCACCTCTGAGATTCCAGAGCTGAATTCAGGGTCTACAAGACTACGGTCGGTGCTCAGTAAAGAGCTACGTTAAGTGGTCATGCAACTCTTTAACCTTGGGCACCAATATTATGCGTAACCAGCATTTTTGGATGCCTATGTATGCCACACAATTGGCAGCCAACCCGTTTAATCTCGAAGCTGCTCCCCGTGGTAGACATCAGCACCTCTGTTTGACAGAGGGGGAAACTGAGGCTCAAGGAGGCTCCAAGTCTGGTCCAAGGTCAAAGTGCTATCAAGCGGTAGGAAAAGGATTTTCACTTAGGCCTCCTGGACTCCAAAGCTCTTTCTTATTCCTGCTTCTTCTCTTGTGGCCTCAGTTTCTCTTTCTGTAAACTAGATGATCTCCACCACTGGGCACAGAGACTGGCACATGGTGAGTGTGCAGAGGCTGTTGAATGAATGAGTGAGTGAATGAATGAAGCTGACACATTCTAATGATCTTGAGGTTTATATACAGCCTTGGGAGTCCTGGTGGGGGTGAGGGACTGAAGGATCAGAGAATGTCACTGCCGGGAGGGAGCCTTAGAGGTGACCTTGTTTAAGGAGTCTGCAGCTTTGGGAGCCCACCTGCTTTCTGGGGGCTCTGGGAAACCCAGAGGGGCTTTTGCCTGGTCAGAGGTGCCTAGCCTGAAGAAGGAGGTGGCAGTTGGGGGTGCGCGGAGCCCCTGGCGGGTGCCAGGTCTTCATTGAAATGTATAGGTGGCGGGGAGGATGCACTGCCTATTTGTCTAGGTGAATTAAAAGCACAATCCCCATTTCCCAGAGGGAGCAGTTGGTTCATATTTATACATTTAGTCTTACAGGTGTAAAATAGGTTTCCTTTATGCTTATATAATAATTTTTCATTTGAATTTCAAGGCTTTATTCCCTTCTTTGGATTCAAGTCTTCCACCTGAACCTGATTCTCTCCATAACCATTAATTCCTTCATCATAAAAATGAATTCCATCTAATTCTCTATAGTGGCAGTTAGAGCAGATCAAAAAGTACTTTTGCAAAGGGGCTCCCCCGCTTCTGCCATTGTCGTCTCTGCTCGCCCGCGCACCTCACCCCCCGCCAATGCTGAGTTTCAGAAACCAGGGCTTGGAGCAGAAAAACTTATTTCTCTTGCTCAGGAAGGGTCGCGTGTGGCGTAGGGAGGATGGGAGAGAGATGGCATGCGCCCACACCCTCACCCACACTCACGGGTGTGTTGCAGAAAGCGCCCCGCGCTTTCAGAAAGACAACAGCAACAATAAGAGTTGTGGCGATTTGGGACTTACAATGAGCCAGACACTCTGCTGGGCACGTTCCATATATTGTATTATTTAATCCTCATGCATACCCACGAAGTCAATATCAGTATTCTCTTATGACAGATGAGGATGTAAAGTCCAGAGACTAGAATAAATTGCTCAGGGTCACACAGTTAGAAGGTGGCAGGGCTAACATATTTTAAAAATTTATTATTTATTTCAATAATTTTTTTTTGAGTCGGGGTCTCACGGTGTCCATCACAGCTCACCGCAGCCTTGATCTCCTGGGCTCAGGCAATCCTTCTGCCTCAGCCTCCCAAGTAGCTGGGGCTGTAGACATGCACCACCACACCCTGCTAATTTTTAAAAATTTTTGTAGAGATGAGGTCTTGCTA
>NW_007070544.1:0-62036 GCF_000164805.1 Carlito syrichta
GTCCCCTCCCTCGTGCACCCCGAGGCGTTTCCCTGAACAGCCCCACCAGCATGCGGTGTGCCATTTCTCCCCTCCTAGTCACAGCCACCTCGGCTACCATCCCGAGAGCTGTTTGACCCACTGGCTCCGAGTCCTCTCAGTCCTTCTCCTCCGAACCGATTCCAGCCTGGCCCACAGCGACCTGCGCCTCGGTCACACCACAACTGCTCCTCGATTTGACCACATCGACACCTGGTCACCCCCCCAAGGAAGCACATCCTCTCCTGCTTCTCCTCCTTCCTCGCTAGCTGTGGCTTCACCGTCTCATTTCCCCCTCCCCTGCCTGACCTCTAGATACTAGCGCGCCCTGAGGCGCCCACCTTGAACCTCTCCCTCCTCACTACACTCTTACCCGGGACCCAGGCCTTTGTCTGTAGGAGATAGTGATGAGCCTTACCTTGTTGTCTCCAGGCTCACTCTGAGCTGCAGCCTGACCTAACCCACCGCCTGCGGATGCTTCCGTCTCCATCCCCACCTCATTCCTCCCCATTCCCCCTTACCCCTCTCCATCCATCTCTCTCCTTCCCTCTTGCCACCCTCTCTCACCCCTCTCCATCCATCTCTCCACCCCCCATCCCTCCCCATCGCATCTTTCCGTACCCCTCTCATTGCTCTCCATCCTAGCTGCCCCGCAGAACCCAAGCCTCCCTTGTGGCTCCTCCCACTCCACATCCCTCCCACAGCACGTCTTGTTGGTGCCACGTCCCAAATACTTCCCAAATGCCCTCTTCTCCCCCATCCTCCTGTTCATGAAGCCAGGCTGCCTATCTCCTGCCGCAACTCTGGCTCCTGCCCTCTACTCTTGGCTCACTTGCTCCTCTCCAGCGCCTCTGATCTCCACACCAGTTGGAAGTGGTCCCACTAAAGCAAGTCACCTCAAGTCACCCCTTGACTCACCACCAGACTTTTTACTCCACCCTGTCCTGTTTGTTCTGTAGGCAAGCAGACCCCCAGGCTTTCTCCTCTGGGTAAAGCAACCCCCCCCCCCATAGCTCTGGTTTGCTCCCTCTCAAGTCTTTTTTTCGAGATCATCACCCTATATACAGTCCTTTTATTTTTTTTTGAGTTGGGGTCTCAGTCTGTCGCCCAGACTGGAGTGCAGTGGCCGCTCCTGGCCACCACAGCCTCGACCTGCTGGGCTCTGGCAATCTTTCCGCCTCAGCCTTCCGAGTAGCCGGAATTACAGGCGTGTGCTACCACGCCCGGCTGATTTTTTGATTTATTGTAGAGATGAGGTCTCGCTGCCCAGGCGGGTCTCGAACCCGCGGGCGCAGGCAATCCACTCACCTCAGCCTCCCAAGGCGCGGGGTTACAGGCTGAGCCAACGAGCCCGGCTGGTCCTTTTTTTTTTTTAAGAGACAGAGTCTTGCTCTATCTTCCCCCAGGATGGAGTGCAGTAGTGTGGTCACAGTTCACTGCAGTCTCAAATTCCCGAGCTCAAGTGTCCTCCTGTCTCAGCCTCCCAAGTAGCAGGGACTACAGATGAGACCACCAGTTAAAAAAAATTTTTTTTTTTTAGAGATGAGTCTTGCTGTGTTGCCCAGGCTGGTCTCAAATTCCAGGCCTTAAGCAATCCTCCTGCCTCAGCCTCCCAAAGGGCTGGGATTGCAGGTGTGAGCCACTGCGCCCAGCCTCCCTCTTTATAATTCTAACCTCACCCTCATCCCTCTATCGCTCTCCCCACTAAAATCCCATGAGGGAGGGATTTTTATCTTGCTCACTGGTGTATCACCAGATCTGGCACAAAGCAGTTGCTCACCAACTATTTGAATGCATGGGTGAATGAATGGAGTCCACTTTTCTTGAATGGGAGTGCAGAATTTCTGGGGTGAGGTGAGGTCTGGAGCCACATGAATCATCTTTGGGATCAGAATAGCCTTACAGATAAGCTCAAGCAGCTACTAACGCCTCCAGGCTCCCTGTCTCCCACTCTCACCCATGCCTGTGGAACGTGCTGCCAGGGACCACAGTGCTGCACACACGTCCTTTCAAAATGCTCAACTCCCCAAGGGGGTGCAGATCCCTGGGCAGGTGCTGGGCTCCCTGGTCCAGACACCAGGTACAACAGGACCTTTCCCGAGTCACCACCATGAGCCAGGCACTCTGCTTCCCCAGAGCTGCCATCACCTACACCTGGAACTGGATCAGAAAATTCGGACTATGAGGCCTGCCCAGAGAGGTTGGGTGGGCAGGCCTGGGGGAAGGGCCTGGAGGAACAGGCTGAATTCCAGAATTCACTTTGATACATTGTTGTCCAAAGGTCCACCTGGCCGGCACCCCTGGCCTCCCTTCTCTGTGCCCTGGCTGATGTGTTCAGGGACATTCTTGGCCCATAGTTCTAAACATGACACCAGTTCCTTCATCCGAGCCTACCCTCTGTGCCCTGAACCCTGAGTTGAAAGGGATGGCCCCTACCTTGACAGAGTCCTAGTGTCTGATTTGAAGACTTCTGTCTGCCATCCACATGGACGTCCCGGGGATGCTGCGGCTTTGGCTTCCAACCTTAGCATTTCTGCTCTGGGGCTGACCCATTTCTGTGAGATCTGTTCATTTATTTAGAAGAAAAGCTTCCCAGGAAGAATGAGGAAGACCCACTTGGATATGCACATTAGAGTTCCTTTTTCAGGGGCCAAGTGGCAAAAAAGAAGAACCCTCCGGGGGTTGGAGCTATGCTGTCATCATGGCCCTGGGTTAGAGGCAGCTGTTCTCTCACAAAACAGGGCTGTGTGCCATGTCATAGACCCGCCCTCCTGCCTTGACCCCGAAGTCACAAGCCTGGCATTGGGCCCTGGGTCTGACACACCTCGGCCCAGCTTGCTCAGTGCCCTCGAGGCCTGCCCCGGCTCCCCAGTGGGCTTCTGTGTTGCAGAGGGCAAGTCTTCACATCTCACCTGGACACCCCTCTGTTCTTCAGGGAGCCTTCCAGGATGTCTGTCTCTCCAGACGACCTGAGCGTGGTGGGGAAGTCCAAGAACATGACGGCGAGTGAGTGCTTCCAGTCCCGGAGCACCGTCCTGCAGGGGCAGCCCTTTGGGGGTGTCCCCACCGTGCTGCTGCTCAACCTCACGCTGTGGGTGGTGAGTCCTGGGCATGCGGGGGGCGGGCAGTCAGGCCTCAGCCAGAGTGGGTGGTTGAACTCTCCCAGGTGACAGTGGGAGTGTCTGGACACAGCCGCCGTGATGGGGACTGCCTGGATGTCAGGGCTGCCCGGGTGGCCTGGGTGGGTGGCGGGGGGTGGGGGATGGACCCGGAGGGACAGGCAGAATTCCACGATTCTCTTCTGTCCATCGTTGTCCAAAGGTCCACCAGGCTGGGACCATTGGCTGCCCTTCTCTGTCCCCTTGCTGATGTCTGCAGGGGCCTTCTTGTCCTAGAGTTCTAAACATGTCACCCACTCCTCCATTTGACAAACCCCGAGCCTCTGCTCTGTGCCTGGAACCCCGAGCAGAAAGGGAGGGCCACTACCCTGACAGAGCTCCCTGCTAGTGGGGGTGCTCCCCGGGGACCTCGGGAACAAGGCCTCCCCCACGGGAATGCAGGCAAGGAAAAAGTGTCCATGGCCCTCCTGCCAGTGTTGTTTTCCCTGGCCGACAGCTCATCCTGGTGGTTTACTCCTTCCTCCGGAAAGCGGCTTGGGACTACGGGCGCCTGGCCCTACTGATACACAACGACAGGTGAGGGGCAGGGCAGTCCTGCTGCCTACTGTCCTGGGGAGAACCTGCTGCCATGTCCAGCATGCAGCCCTGCCTGGTGCCCTAGCTGCTGCGTCCTCTCGTCAGCAGGTGGCACCTCACACCCTCCTCTGCCCCTCCCTGCCCTCCCTGCAGGCAGGGACTTGGAGGGCAGCCTTCTTGGGTACTTTTCTCTGGTCCCAGACTTTCTGGACCCCTAGGCCGAACTCCCAAGGCGCGCTTTGCGCCCGGCCACTGGGTGATAGCCGTCTGTGCCTGGAGCTGTGTGCCCATGGCAGCCCTGTCCAGGGAGTGGAGCAGGAGCCAGTGGTGTCTGAAGCCTCTTCTCTCCCTTCCCGCCTCCCTGCTGCCCTCCCTCCATGCAGCCTGACGTCACTGATCTATGGGGAGCACAGCGAGAAGACGTCCCCCTCGGAGATCTCCCTGGAGATGGAACGCAGAGACAAGGTGAGTGCTGGGAGCGCATGTCCAGTGGATATCCTGGCGCCGGGTGGGCAGTCACGTGCACAGGACACAGGAGGGGATGGCTCTGACCCTTAGCCAGACTCAGCCCCTCCCAGCAGTGTGACCTTGGCCGATTCCTCAGCCTCCCCAAAGACTCAGTTTCCCCACGTGAAAGATGGAGCTATTAACCTTACCTACCTCCAAGGGTTGCCAAGTATGTGTCAACTCACGATAACCTCTTAGAGTTTTCAGTTACTGTTTCTTCTTTCCTCGAATCTCCAACCCTTTCCCAGTCCCAATCCAGTCCTTCTCCCCACCCCTCACTCTGAGCCAAGGACTCACTCCCATTTGCACGGATTTGTCACCTGGCAGGGACTGCCTCCGTCTCCCGCATCCCCCTGGCCCTGTGGAGCCGGCCCCCTCCTCTTTTCTGAGGAATGCCAGCTCCCCACCTGAATTCGTTCATTCATTCACTTGGCCAGTTGCTGTGGCAGCTGCTGTGTGCCAACCATGGGGCTGGGAGTTGGGAACTGAGTCCTGTCTCAGGACTGTCTTCCGTTTGCGGGGACGACCAGACAGGTGCATACAGAAAGGGCATGGAAGGTGCTCGCAGCACGGGAGGGGGTGCGTCTGAGCAGTGGCCAGGGATGGCCTTGGGTGGTGAGGACGTTTGGGCAGGGCCCTGAATGCAGTGAGAGGGAGCCCTGAGGACATCCTCGGCTATCATGGCTGAACCCACAGGGAGGTCTGTGCTGCTGTCACCCTCTCCCTTTCCCCTGCTCTCCCCTCAACCTCCACCCCGTCACTCCACCCCGACAGCCCCCAAGTCAGCAGTGTTCCCTGTCCCTGAATGCACCGTTGGCACCTCCTCGGCTCTCTCAGAAGCACACACCCTGCAGACTGCCTTTTCCTCTGGGTAGCTGGTCCCAGTTGCTCAGAGACACTGGGCTCTGGGTTTTTCTTCCACTTTTGTCTGCTCCTCCTCTGTCTTCCCCTGTCCGGGGTCCCCTTGACTGACCCTGATCTCTCCTTCCACCTCTCTGGGCAGTGGCTCCCACGCTCACAGCTCCCTGGCCACCTCTACACAGATACTTCTAAATTCCTTTCTCAGTCAAGTGGAGTGGCTCACGCCTGGAATCCCAGCACTTTGGGAGGCCGAGGCGAGAGGACTGCCTGAGCCCAGGGTTTGAGCCCAGCCTGGACAACTTGGCGAGACCTCGTCTCTACAATAAATCAAAAAATCAGCCGGGTGTGGTGTTGCACGCCTGTGGTTCCAGCTACTTGGAAGGCTGAGGTGGAAGGATCGCCTGAACCCAGCAGGTCAAGGCTGCAGTGGCCATGAGCATGCCACTGCATTCCAGTCTGGGCGGCAAAGAATAAGACAACAATTCAAAAAAAAAAAATTGGTAAAGTAGAAGAATAAGTCACTGTACATATGGGCATGTCAACATATTTAGGAAAATTAAAATTAAGACAAAAACAAGATAATGTGATTTTTGTACACGAGATTAGTAAAAAATTATTTTAAAATGTCACTATCCAGTCTCATCAAGCTTGTGAGAAGGTAGGCCCTCTCCTATATCACTTCCAGAAATGTAAATTACTACAGCATTTTAGAAAGCAGTTTTACACTTTCTATTTCCATTCAAAATACGGATAAACTTTGACTCAACTTTTCATTTCTGAGACTTCGGTGTACAGAAAAAAGTTTTAAATCATTAGACTTTATGATTATTGCATCATTGCTTTTTATTCTTTATTCATCTTTCTTCAAATTAGGTTTGCAGTGTTACAGTTGAAAACTTGAGGAATGTTTTGAAAGCAACAGATGCTACTAAATGCATATTCCACTAAAGTGCACATTATTGAAAAAAACAGATAGTTATTTAAATAGGATCGCGTGAATAAAATGTGCATTTTATATACTATTAATGTTCATATTTTACTTCGAATTATGTAATTTTAAAATATTCTGATTTTCTCTTAAAATTTGATAAAGATCAATAATGTTGACTTTCACAGATACCATTGGCAAAATACAGCTGAACAGTTTGCTGCAAACTTTTCTGAAATGTGAGACTGATCCATATTTAAAGTCTAAAAGATTTTATTGGTTGCAGCTGAAAATAATTGAAGAATATTCCTTAGATCTCTAATTACTTTGGTGGGCTGTGGTATACACACAGATGTTTTTATTAGCATTCATTGCATGTTTTAAATGTATAGTGAGACTTTTTATTGATAAAGAATGTGAGTTCAGATGTCTTGTCTTAGCATAAAGAAATTAAACCTACAATTGAACCTTATGAACCCATGACATCAAGTTTGTTTCTTTTTCAGATATAAGATTTCTTTTTCATAAAACATATAAAAGTTCACGTAATCTTTATAAATGTAACCCACCAGTATTTTACATAAGGGCTCTTTGAAGTACCCAATTTATTTCATCAGAATAAATTGATGGGTAAATAGACTAAGACAATAAAACAATAGAAAGGGAAATTGGGTGACTGTCATAAGAAAACATTTAACATATTTGAGAATTGAGACTGACTAAAATTGCAAGTGACCTGTAATGGGTAGCCATAAATATCCACAAAATTTCCTTAATATGTTTTAGTTTGGCAACGTTTATATTTAAAATGTAGTAGCATGGCCCCCTATAAGCTGTGAGAATGTGAAATAAGAAATAAGTCAGAGGGCAAGATTGGATGAGCAGTTTTAGAATTGCCTACATTAAAATGAGAGAGAGGCGCAGTGGCTCACACCTATAATCCCAGCACTTGGGAGGCTGAGGTGAGAGGATTGCCTGAGACCACAGGTTCAAGACCAGCTTGGGCAACTTACCAGGCCTCATCTCTACAATAAATCAAAAAACTTAGCCAGGCGTGTTGGCGCGTGCCTGTAGTTCTAGCTACTTGAAAGGCTGAGGCAGAAGGATCGCCTGAGCCTAGCAGGTTGAGGCTTGCGGTGGCTGTGAACGTGCTACTGCACTCCAGCCTGGGCAACAAAGTGACACTTTGACTCAAAAAAAAAAAAAAAAGATGAGAGAGAGCAAGACAGAGAAAGAGATTTTAAAAATATGTGTATTTAGATCAATGGCAGTATGGTTAGAATTAATGTGTATTTAGCAAACAGTTCTATTAACTGTACAACAAAAAAGAAAAAGAAAAAAAGGCTTTTAGACATTTTGTATGCTATAGGAAGTTGAACAAGTCAAAATAAGGTCTTATCTTGCCTCTTTTATGGCCTCAACAAGGATGAAACCTCTATTTCTGAAGGTCAAGTGTGCAATTTACGATTTCAAATGAGTGACTTTATACAGAGAAATTTATTACCTCATTTATTCACTAAATATTTATTGAGAATCTACTTTGTGTCAAGCACCATGCTTAGTGTAAAGGACACAGCAGTGACTAGAGGCATAGATCACTGGCAGAATGTGCATCCTTTTTATTTCTTGTTTAGTCTAATTCTATCGTTTTTTAAAAATATAAACTTGGAAAACTTTAGCGTGTCTCTATGTAGCAATATTTGGTTGGTTTTTGCAATGCTATAGTTTTTGTGGCGTCAAGAAGTTTGTTATCTCAATTGATTAAGTTAATTTAGAAGTGGTCTGTATAAATATTGAGGATATTTGAGGAAAAAAGAAACATAATAACTCTCTTTCACATAATTACACCCACATAGTCTCAAAAGGCTGAGTGGAAGCAATGCCATTCATCTATCTTCAGAAAAGTATATTGCCAGCCAGGCTTGGTGGCTCAGCCTGTAATCCCAGCACTTTGGCAGGCTGAGGTGAGTGTATTGCCTGAGCCCACGGGTTCGAGACCCGCCTGGGCAACTTGGCAAGACCTCATCTCTACAATAAGTCAAAAATTAGCGGGTGTGGTAGTTCCAGCTACTTGGAAGGCTGAGGCGAAAGGTTCGCTGGAGCCCAGCGGGTCGAGGCTGTGGCGGCTGGGAGCAGCCACTGCACTCCAGTCTGGGTGACAGAGTGAGACTCCAACTCAAAAATAAATAAATAAATAAGAAAAGTGTATTGCCAATCCTAGTGCATCAATCTAAAGAGCAATTTTAACACTTTTTTATTTTGACACAATAAGAGACGTTGAATGCAGTTCAAGTTCTACCCTTTTTTCCATTTTTCAGACTGTGTTGTACTCTAACTTGGAGGTGATTTTTTTATCACCAGGGAAATATAATATTATTAGTTTGAGAAACGAGGCTACCATGGTGTTCCCTTGTGAATAGTACTACGAATGAATTAGGACTATAATCCTGTTTCTGTAGAAGATTCCATTAAATGATTTTAAAAGCGATACATTTTTTGTCACTATTTTTCTTGCTTCCCAATATTTACATGCCATCATAGTTAAACTGTTTCTCCCTGTGAACCAACAACAAATATTTTCTGTCTAATCCACGTGTGGCTTGTAACTATGAGTAATATTGTGAGGAATTTTGCATATTTACTTTGACTTGGATAAGATTAGCAAGACACTTATGGTACCAGAACATCTTAGCCAGTATATTTAGAAGTGTAATCTGTTCCTCATATTGACTCTTTTGCTGGTTAAACTATGGACCCTGATTCCTATACATTTGTTGTGGCTTATCACCATTGACATCTAGAAGGGACTAAGTGACTAAGTATCTTCAGTGATGTGTTTCACATTCTGTTTCCTCTGGAGTGGTCTGTAATGGAAAGAAAGAATTATGTCTCAAATGGTTGTTCTGTTGAAAATTACTTTAAAAGCACTCAGCTCTTTTCCCTGGTTTCTCTTTGAAATCCTCTTTTATGATGAATGATATTCAACCTTCTTATGTTAGTGTTAAAAATAATACATACTACCTGCCACTTAGCACATTTAGTGGGTGTTTGGAAGAATCTTTTGACTGCATTTAAGGAAACCATGCTGAATTAATTAGAAGCCTGGGTCTTTTTTTTCAGTTAGTGCCTGTCTGTAGCTATAGACCACCACATGTTTCCCATCCCTTTGCTCATGGTTTGATTTGGAATGTCTCATTTTGTTTATGAAAGGAGATATATTCAAGATACCACATTCCCAAATGCTTAGATTTATAACAATGCTTTAATGCTAATGTGAAAACTACCCAGAGATCAAAACTATGGTATAACAGGCCATAGCTAAATTGAGTGAATTCTGTGAAATCAGAGTCAGCATCAAATAAAGATGAACTACTCTGACAATTCAGTTCAAGTTCTACCCTGTTTTCTTTTTTCCAGACTGTGTTGTACTCTAACTTGAAGGTGATTTTTTTGATCACCAGGGGAATATAATATTATTAGTTTGAGAAATGAAGCAGCCATGTTGTTCCCTTGTGAATAGTACTACGTATGAATTAGGACTATAATCCTGTTTCTGTAGAACATTCCATTAAATTTTAGGAATTTATGTCAGGATATAGCAAAATGCATTCATCGGCTTAGGAAGTTTGCTAGCTTTGGCATTCAGCGTAAGTTTAGTTACCACAAGTGTACAATTAAGCAACAAGACACAACAACAGGCTTTGAATTTTAATAGCAACTGGCAAAGTGCTGAATATATAATTAAACCAGTGGAGATGAAGAATTAATTATAAATTTAAACTATGTGCAAACTAGCTAATATCAAGCAAACAGTCTCTATAATTTCCTCTATTAATAGATGTAATATATGTATACATATATATAAACAAATGCTTATATACATACCTACCTGTATGTATGTATATATGTGTGCACACAAACACACACATGTGGCAGTATTTCTATACAGTCTTTAAAAAAATGCAGGCATCTCATGTCCTTGAAAAAGATGCAAGAGATTATTTCTTCCTCTTCTAGTTATAAATTAGCTAAACTATTAGGCCATGCTTTTTGTTTTTAATTTGGAAAACAAGAACCCTTTTTTCTCAATCCTATCTCCCCAGATGTTGAATAGTTTATGCCTATGGCAATTATTCAGTCAACACTGCTGAAAATATTTCTTAAATGGAAATTCCACTTTACTCTCACAAGTAAAAAAAAAAGGACATATAAAAGAGCAAGAGGTTAGTAAATATCTGACCCTCTGTAGGTATTTATTATGCAAAAACTTCCCATTCTGAAGTATATTTGAGCACCAAAATAGTTTACAATCATGGCTGCATTGATACGTAAACAAAATAAGCTTTTAGTGCTATGCCTATTTAGAAGGTTTAGAAGAGTTTGTATCTATTTAGAAAGGTACAGAAGGATTTGTATACTGTGTGAAGAATTCTGCCTCCTGATTATACTGGCCCGATAGCAAGTAGGGGAGACAACAGAGCCTTGAGTTACCCAGGCTAGACCCCAACCTCAGGAAGTGAACATCTGCCTTTTCTGGTCTGCAGTTTCTTTCTGATGTGGTGGCAAAGAAATCAGACAAGTAATAGTTAACCCACTTACAAAGAAGTGACCAGAATTTGTGAGAAAACCACAGGAGAAGCACGGCTTCTAGAAGGTCTTTATAAGTATGTAGTTTCTAAACCCTTTTTATGAATAACTCAAGTCTTTCTTCTTTATCTTAATTTTGTGATGTAAATTCATCCCACACTACTCCCAAAATCTTCCCTCAGGAACTCTTGTGACTGCATATCTAATTACTGTGTATTTAAAAGTGCATGTCCTTTTTTACTCCATAATGTCATTATCATGGAGAAGTCGTCCCATTTCCAGGAGACACAGAGGTGGCTTAGGATAGGATAACGTCAGTCTTAGCTGCCACTTTAATTCTACTTGCATTTGTTTCCACTTTGTTCTTTGGTTCTCTCAAGTATTGTGGTTGAAAAACGCCAACGTCCTATAGCAGTTCCTCCTGTTTTTCTTTTCTTGTTTTGTCTCATCCTCCACAAAATCTAGCTGATCTCTCAAATTTCTTCAGAAATCATTAATGCAAACTTATCATTAGATGTATGCTTTTCTTTTCCCTTAAGTGTCTGAATTCTTCATCTTATTAATACTGCCTGTGTGAGTTTCCTGTGGCTGAGGTAGCAAATTTCTGCCCATTTGGTGGCTTAAAACCAACATTGATTCTCTCACAGTTCTCAAGGCCAAAAGTCCCACATCAGTTTCAATGTGCTGAAATCAATGCATCAGTAGGACCGTGCTCCCTCTGGGGGACTTAGAGAAATATCTGTTTCTTGCCTTTTCTGGTTTTTGGCATCCCATGACTTTGGCTTCACTCTCTGTCTGTGGTCACATTGGGTTCTCCTCTTCCTGTGTTCTCACATCTCCCCCTGCCTCTCTCTCACAAGGAGACATATGTGATGGAACTTGGGTTTTAGCCAGATGATACAGAATGATCTCCCAATATCAAGACCCTTAATTGCATCTGCAAAACTTCTTTTTTCCTTATAAGGTAACATTTGCAGTTTCCAGAAATTAAGACCTGATATCTTTGGCAGCCATTATTCATCTTGAGCATTTATTAATCGTGATCAAACACTGTCATTCTCAACATTGGATAGTTAATTTCTCCCAAACCTTCTCCAGCAGCACTGAAGTACCTCCTATTTCTTTGCAATCTTAGATTTTACAGTAGTGCAGGCCACTTCTACCTGTTTGAGTTTGGCAGCAGAATGCATTGATAGTTGGCCTTATTTTAACCCAAGAATTAATCTCCTAAATGTCTAGATAATTAACAGATGAATGAAGGCAAAGATTTATTGGAAGGCCCAATACAATAAATAAGGAAATGCTTATTAAATGAGTGAAGGAATTAATTTCCATATTCAGAAGAACCTTGAGACCTTTTATATCTCCTGGAGAAATCCTTTTTTTTTTCCAGTGGATTTTCCAAGAACTCAGTTTGCTCTCAGACCTGCAGAATCATCCTGTATGAGCATGGGAGTGTCCCTGAGTCTAGGAATATTAAATAATCTCGAATTTCTTACAATAGGAAATGTTCATAAAGCATACAATAGAAGATGCAATTGAAAAAATATCCTATAACTCTCTTGGGTGAGAATTCACCAGCAACTAACATATATAGTACTTACTATATATCTAGTACTTTTACAAGTGCATGACTTGTTTCATTAATTCCTACAAAACCATATAAGATGGTGGGATAAGCAGACTAATGCCCCTCTCCCCCGTAAGATGTCCACATCCTAATTCCCAAGATCTATGACTATGTTACCTTACATGGCAAAACAGATGTAGCATATGTAATTAAATTAAGGACCTTGAGATGAGATTACTCCGGATTATCCAGGTGGGCCAAATGTAAATACAAAAGTACTTCAAAGTAGAAGAGAGAGGTAGAAGAAGAGGTTGGAGTTATGCAATGTGATAGGGACTTGACAGTCATTCCTGGCTTTTTCAGAAGGAAAAAGAAGGCAAAAGTCAAGAAGGGCAGGCAGCCTATAGAACCTGAAAAGGTGAAAAGGTGCATTCCACTCCTGGAGCCACCATAGGGAACATAACTTTGCCAACGTCTTCAATGAGACCCTTGTCCGACTTATAAACTGTGAAACTATAAGATAAATTTATGTCGCTTTAAGCCCCCAAGTTTGTGTTATAATGCTGATTGGACATTAATACAGGAAAAATGAGAACATTTGTGAAATCTCATAACAATTAGGAAAATGAGTCACAGAGTCTGTGACTTGGCCTAGGGTTAGACAGTTAGGAAGTGGTAGAGGAGGAATTCAACTTCAGGTAGTCTGCTTCTGGAGAGAATGTTCTCAACCTCATGTCAATATGCCTCTTAACCTGTCTACAACCAAAAACTGAATTTGTCTCCTGAATTTCGACCTCCTTGTCTCATAATGGAACTCCTTGCTGTAGCTGTAAAATTCTGACCCTCCAGGGACCTGCACCTCCCAGGGTGAAGCAACGGAACATCTGGTGCTGCTGACACAAACTTTGTGCTTCTTTCCCCTTGTATCCCTTATCATAACAGTTTCTCTGTTACTCCTGCCTCCTCTCCTAAACTCAGGATAGCTATAAGAGTCTCTTTCAAGATGGCAAAACAATGAAATGGGAATACTATACTTCTCTATTGCTAAATTCCTGCTTTCTCAGACTTCTCCTGCCGCCACTGTTTCATCTCAGGCAACACAAGTTTATTCAGGAGGCAGGAATGGTTCTTATATTCATTTCACACATTACTAATGCTGAGGGAGATTCAGTGCCCTGTCTGAGATCTCGGGAGTAAGTAGTGGGAACATGACCAGTCTGCTCTCATTCAGTGCCTGTGCTACAATTGAAAGGACAAAGGTTTTAAGTCTATAGAGTTGGTTTGAGTCTAAGCCATAGTATTTATTAGCTTAAAGATTGTGGAAACATCACTTAGTGATTTTGATTTGAAGAAACTGCAAAATGGAGGCAAAAAGGTCACTCCCTATATTTGATATGAGGATTAGATAAGAGAAGGTGTTAAAAAGTTTTCCTCATGACAGAAGTTAACTGAGTGCTAATCGTTTTTGAAATCTTAGACTCTAAACAATTATCATCATAACTGTAAAAAAGGAATTGGCAGTGGTGGGAAACTGCCAGGGGAGGGAGGGGGGCACACTTCATCAGTAAGGGTACCTGATCTCAAACCAGGTGAAGTGGAGACCAGAGGAAGGCCCAAACTTTACCTGTATGATGGCTATTTGTATATCAAATTCTGAATGGTACCTCACATCCTTAAAATTAAAGAAAGGAAACAAAAGATAGGTTACAGAAGAAAAAAATAAATAAATACATCTTACGCTCTCTTGAATCTAGAGTCTACTGTGGGTTAGTGATGAGATAACTCAGCCAAGGCAGTTGTTTCTGAAATTCTTTCAACTCTAGCATATCCTGGCATTCACTACAGCCCTGAGTCATCAGTTTCCTAATGAACTATGGATGTTTTTATGATGATGATGCTAGAAATGGGTTTTAAATATGGAAAATTCTTATTGGTTTTTAATACCTTCAGAGCAATCGAAGAGCGAAAACTTTGAAGAGTGTTTGGCAATGCTAACTAGCTAATGTATTCTTGGTTGGTATAAGAGACATGTAATTTACTACCTTTTAAACCACTATGAAAACTCTTCTTTTCAGGCTTTCAACGTTTGTAATGATATAATTTTTACTTTCTTATTTTAGTCAGTGCTTCTTTGTGAATCAAACTCAGGAGAAACCTATGATAGCACACAATATGGTATTGCATACAACTGATTTCACACAGATTCAGTCCAAGTTGATATCACTCTGCTCCTTGACATGTGCATTTTAAAATGCTTTCTCCACAGGGATGTATAAAAACTGGAATGACTGTGAGCTAGCTGGTTTCTGTTTCAACTTCATTTATGCTTTCTGTAAAGTCTCTTGGATGGGAATATTATTACTTCTTAATTCTGCTTTTAAAAAAAAATTCTGGATGCCAGTACTCACCTGCAATTAGATCTATCTTCCAGACCAGGGATAAACAGTGAAAGCTTGGATGTGGAAACACCAGAAACACAGCAGTTATAGACCCTGAGAGGCAGAAACCACACATGAGTTTTCCTGACCTTGACTCAGTTTGTGCTCAAGAGTTTCTAATGCCTAGTAAGACACTGATAATGCATTTCCAATGGGAAGACAGGAAATGTATGGGAGAACCAAGATGGAGCTACTACTCTTTGCTTTCCCTTCCTGAGCATATATATAAAAATAAATGCAAACAAAGAAAACCAGTAGAGAATTTTTTAAATATGCTCCTTCTATTTTAAAGCCAGAGATATTTTTATCTCAACCCTGCAAGCATAATTGGAATAAAATTAGAATGTTTGGAATTGAATTAATCCATGGATTAAACCCATCTATTTGGGAGAGCATGGTTATTATGGGTCTAATCTAAACATCAGTGCTGGCCACGTGACTGTGTGTTGTACTGAGTGCTATATGAATACTAAGAATATAAGATGTCTTTTCAATCCTCAGTCTGGAAACTTCATCATGATTATCAGGTAGACTCAGAAACAGTATGAGGCATGCTTTCCTCACTTGTCAAAGAAACAAAACAAAGCAAACAACAAAAACACAAACAAGAAAAACTTTGTTTTGGATTTAAAGTCTTCGAAATAGTTCCAGAAATTGCTCGACAGTTAATGAGTATCACATAGTCACAGAAGCAGTTACGAGGGATGAGTGTGTTCTCTTTTAGTGACTTGGAGGCAGGATCCAATGAGCATATTTCACTCTCAATGAGCAGTATTACAGAAATGATTTCCCATACTCTGCTTGGATCAGTTTTGTAGAAGCAAACCTATTGACATTTTGGACACATTGAGATCTGTAAAATAACTTATAGTCGGTAGTGCAATCACTGCATCAAAACAATTGTAAATTATCTCATTATGGCTGTTGTTCTTTCTAAAAGAATCACAATAAGATACATATATGAGATATGGGTGTGTGTGCCTGAAATCTATATGTGTGTGTTTTGTTTGTAATGTATGCAGTATTTATATGAACGAATTACAGTTGGGAGATTAAAGGAGTAGATTTTTAAATAATTCAGATGTGACACTGAAATCTATATTTTGACATTCCTAGAGTGAGCATACCAGTGGACTGCATATAAATATATATTTTTGGTAATTAGCCACTTTGAAGATGTTTTGCTTAAATTCACCTCTAATAATTTGACATCTGAAAGTAGTTGAAGATGTCTTATAGTAGTGAAGACCTACCTATATTGGCATGATTCAATCAATGAAACTAAAGTGAAATACGATGCCTTGGTTTCACTTCTTCTAAGTGAGCAGTGATTATTAATTTTGTATTTCATAATGATGGTTTCCATAAATGGTCTTAAACTCATAGACAATCTGAGTTATAAAAATACCTTAGGTTAAAAAAATACTGTTTTTACTATCAAGTATTTCTTTAAAAATAAACCAAAAATTAATTGAGGTTATGAATTTCAACACATGCTTTCATGGGTATTTCATATATATGTGTATATGTGTGTGTGTTTGTGTGTGTGTGTGTGTGTGTGTGTGTATTATGAAAAAACTTACTCTTTCTTGAAAATAAAAAAAACATAAAAAGCATTTATAGAAAATAAATCTTAGATGGCGTTAAATAAGAATGATATACTATATTTGAAAATATAAATATAAAAACATACTTATTTTGGCTAAAATAAGAGCTAGTAACAAGTTCATATAAAATTTTATTATCCTTATTTTACTTAAGAGTATTTGTCAATGTATTACCTCTGGTAACTGTTTTGTCACTAATATCAGGCTATGTGCATTTTAAATGTAAAGAAAGATATTTTGCAGCACTACACAAAATCTATTTTGAAAGTATGACATCTACTCTCTAAACATTAATTCTTGAAAGTTAGCAGTTAAAACAGAAATTTCTATGTATAATTTTATTATGTATTTATAGAAAAATATAAATTTCTTACTCTTCTAATTGGGGCTGTTATTTTTTAAGAATGCATATTATCGTGTAAACATATTTTATTTCTTTCAAATTAAGGTGTACTGTTTTAATAAGTGTTCATAAGATTAGACTACCTCTGTATTTATGGTATCTTTATCTAGTAGTTATTAATATGACTACTGAGGCAATTGGTTTTGCCATATCACTTTGAAACGATACATGTCAGAAAAGTCACAGTGATATTACTATACATCAGTCAATTAGATTCTCAGCACATTAAAGTTATACATGTTGCAGACATATGTACAGATGACTCTGTTACCTGAAAATGTCATACTTAATTTTAAATGCAAACTAAACTTAGAAAATATCAGAAATGTGTTGGTTGCATCAGTTATCAAGTTTATCTATCAGGTATCAAATTATATACACCATTTGAGGTAAAGCCACCAATCAATCGCTTCTACTACATAAGAAAGTAAGACATTTCTATTTAATTTGAAACAAATATAAGATAATTTTGTGTTCTTTCCATTCTACATGTTACATTTTAATGAAAAAATATTTGAGAGCTTTGCATATGGGACATGGGAAGTTTTAGGTGATGAATAAAAGTAAATACAATTAACCAATAAAAACTTGAGATTTAAATAGAAGAGCTATTTCATTGGTTTATGATCTGGAGACTCAAAATTTGATTAATGTCAGTATGGGTATTTAGTGATAGAATAGGACAAATGAATCAAAGTGGACTCAATCTAGTAAATTTCTGAAGAATGTGCCTCAGGATAAAGCTTTCTTGCTGGTGTTCCTGTGAGACAGGGAAAATTTAGTGATAGAAGAGTATTCAATTATTGGAACATTGAAAGAATGGTAGGAAGAAAAAAACTAAAAAAAAATGAATATATTCATGGCTACATGTTATAACTGTGAGAAAGTTCTAACTTTTGGAATGCATAATTTCTATTCTACTTTATTTCAAAAGATGATAGAGGCAACTTAAAATGATAGGTATAATATGCATTTGTATATAAAATGGATGATGACTTGGCAAAAAGATGTGCTTACAAAATATGACAAGGACATTGCATAATCAATTGGCATAGCCTTATAAAATACTTTTTAGAGGACTCCTTGTGTTGTCTTTTAGGGATATATGTGACATAATTCTTGTTTTACGAATTTCATCTTCATGTCTGGGAATGTCAAACTCAACCCCCTTATAATTCTCATGAGATGCTGCTGATGTAATTTCTTCCTTGAATGGAACTATCTCAAGTTAAGTGCATAACCACCTTGCAAATAGCTTAAGACACTTGTATCTTTTCAAAATATTTTAATTTTTTTTTTTTTTGAGTTGGAGTCTCACTCTGTCACCCAGACTGGAGTGCAGTGGCTGCTCCTGGCCACTGCAACCTCGACCTGCCAGGCTCCGGCGATCCTTCCGCCTCAGCCTTCCAAGGAGCTGGAACTACAGGCGCGCGCTACCACGCCCGGCTAATTTTTATTTATTTATTTATTTATTTTAGAGATGAGGTCTTGCTGCCCAGGCGGGTCTCGAACCCGCGGGCTTAGGCAATTCACTCACCTCAGCCTCCCAAAGGCGCGGGATTACAGGCTGAGCCACCGAGCCCGGCTGAGTATTTTAATATTAATAATATCTGTCCCATCTTCTTTAGGTTTGTGGATAAATACTGCATCCTGATATACCTCAAAATCTGACTCAGGATGCATACTTCATATCAGAGTAAATTTTCCTGAAGCATTAACCATAGTGATCAGTATTATTCCATAATATTTAAGTAAGATAGTAGTTACCACAATCTGTTCTAGTATTAGTAATAGCTGGCAAAGATTGTAAATGTAGAGACAAAATTGATAGTATTTTTTTTAGTCAGGATCTCACTCTGTTGCCGAGGTTGGGGTGCAGTGGCACCATCACGGCTCACCACACACTCAAACTCCCAGGTTCAAGTGATCCTTCTGCCTCAGTCTTCTGAGTAGCTGGGACTTCAGGTGCACTCTGCCAAACGTGGCTAATTTTTTTTTTGTAAAGATGAGGTCTCACCTGTGTTGCCTAGGCGAGTCTCAAACTCCTGAACTCAAGCAATCCTCCTGTGTTGGCCTCCCAAAGTGCTGGGATTATAGGAGCCAGTAACCACGCCTGGTCTAGTATTTTCTTGTAGCTCCATTATTTCCACATAAGAAATTTGGTTAAAGTCATAGATTCAGGATGATGTTGAAATCCTTATGTGATAGGAAATAAACAAACCATTTATACTTCAACAGTCTTTACTTCTGACACCGGACGTGGATTTTTTCACACATGTCAATTCACTGGTGGATAGCAACCAGGTATCCTACAATTCAGTTCTGTTCTAATACTGTCTTCCTGGAGTTAGTTTCAGATTCCACAGGGCTAGGTCCTTTAAGACTAGCCCCCACTTCAATTGCTAATTGCAAGTCCAAGCTTCAGGAACTTCTGACCAAGCCGCTGTAAATTGTGGCTTTCCGGGACCCCTTCCTTAGGTCTACTATTTGCTACAGAGTGGCTCAAGGAATTCAGCGAGACACTCACTATTGCTGATTTATGAGTGGGGACCTCCAAAAACCTGGAATTTATTTCTTTAAAATTGTGTATTCATTCTTACATGTTTAAACTTCAGTCCTCTTCAAAGGAGTCTCTATTTGAGGCAATACACCTATTGAGACACTTTTCCCACTGCTCAAAACAGTTTTTGATTGCATCAATTTTGATGCCTTTAAGTACTTTTGCCGTTTTTGTTTCACCTCTTCCACATTGGCAAAACATTTCCCTCTGAGGGAGACCAAAACCAAAGTGTTTTCATCTGGGGAAACTAAAAATAGTCACTAAGGGTGAGATTGAGTGAATAGGGAAGGTGGGGCACGGAGGTCATGCTGGTTTTGGTCAAAAACTGCTGAACACCTTATAGGTGAGGTGAGGCTGAATGCCGAAACCCTCGAAACATGCAGTTGGTTCTTTTGGCAGCCAGCTCCTGTTTTAAGTATCTGGGAGCCCTAAATATCAGTTACCTCAACTGCACACAGTAAGACTCAGCATCAGAGTTTGGAGATTCCAAGGATTTTAGGAGCTATGGACCAGGAAATCTGGACTAAGACCAAATATATTTTATTATAAAGCATAATATAACAATCCTAAAACTATTTTATTGTCAAAAATTCATTTATTATAAAAAAAAAAAAAGATTGACATAGTAATTCAAATATCAAGCAAAAGTAGTGACATTGTCTTAAGAAGGAGAGAGAATAAAGGAATAATGATTGAGGAGACTATGGCTGAGCAAACTTGCAAAGAAACCACAATATATTATTCAAGAAGTTTGATGTAAGAAATTCGGAGAACTCAGGATATGTATTAAAAAATCAACGATAAACTCATTTTATTCAAAATGCTGAAAACCAAGCAAAGAAGAATTCTAAGGGCAGTCAGAAAGAAAAAATGAAAAAGGGTAAACTGTAAAACTTAAGCTGAATTCTCAATAGAAAGTGTGAATTCTGAAGAAACAAGACATCATTATTAAAGTGTTAAAAGAAAAAGTCAATTTAGAATTCTATGAAGAGAAAATATTTTCTTCAAAATTAAATTTTAAATACCTTGGACTAATAATATCCAAGCGAATGCCTCACCAGCAACTCACTATAAAGTATATTATAGGAAATTCTTCAAGGGGAAATAAAATTATCACCAAATGGAAGCACATAACAGGATAGAGGTATAAAGGATAAAGAGCAGAGTTTTACAGAATACCAACTGTGTTAAATGCTTGCATAAATGTTATAATATAGTATTAATTGTTTACAAATAATAAGAGCAATAATGTTGTGATTCTCATGGAATTTATAACATATTTCTAAAAAATTACACACACATGCAC
The DNA here is from genome assembly GCF_000164805.1 of Carlito syrichta. Taxonomy (NCBI): domain Eukaryota; kingdom Metazoa; phylum Chordata; class Mammalia; order Primates; family Tarsiidae; genus Carlito; species Carlito syrichta. Next base: position 20,481 of record NW_007070544.1, read on the forward strand.
ACAGAAAGAGAGAGAGAGAGAGAGAGAGAGAGAGAGAGAGAGAGAAAGAGCAGCTTATTTGAGAACAGTCTGTCAGACCTCAAACAATTAAATGTTCAATAGCCATACGACCAAGCAAGTCCACTCCTAGTCTTTTACCTAAAGAAATGCAAACATATGCCACACAAAAACTTGTATAAAAATGTTTGTGGAAGCTTTATTCGTAATAGCCCAAAGGTGAAAGCAACCCAAATATCCATGAAGGAATGAATGGATAAATAAGAGTATATTCATACAATGGAATATTATCTAACCATAAAAAAAAAATGAAACTCTGACCCATGGTACAGCATTATGTTAAGTGAAATAAGCTGGGCACAGACAGACAAATATCACAAGTTATCACTTATATGTGGGAGCTAAACAAATTTATTTAATGCAGATAGAAAGCAGAATGATGGTTATCAGTTGCTGGGAAGGGAAGTTAGGAAGGGGAGAGATTAAGAGGAACTGGTTAATAGGTACAAAAATACAGTAAAATAGTAGAACTTGAATCTAGTGTTCGGTAGCACAATAGGGTGACTAGAGTTAAAAATAATTTATTGTATATTTAGAAATAACTGAAAGAGGGGATTTGAAATGTTCCCAATACAAAGAAATGATAAATGTTTGAGGTGATGAATATCCCAATTACCCTGATTTGATCATTACATATTGCATTCTTATATTAAAATATTACATGTACTTCATAAATATGTGCAAATATGCTATGGCCATTTATTGGAAGACTCAATACTGTTAAGATGTTATTTCTATTCAAATTAATCTAAACATCCATTAGTAGCCAAACCAAAATCCAAGCAGGCTTTTTAAAAATAGAAATTTACAAGCTAATTCTGAAAATTAGATGGAAATGCCAATGTTATTGGAAGACTTTAACAGTTCTCAAGATTTCTTATGAAAATGTTGCAATGAGACAGTCGGTGCTTTTGGAGCATAGATAGACAAATTTAATAATGGAATAGACTATTAATCTAAAAAGTTGTTTGACAAATATATTATTTCCTGAATTATTATAAAGTCACCACTGCAATTCAGTGGGAATGAAATGGTCTTTTCAATATAAAGGTGCTGAATCAATTGTTTACCTATATGAGAAAGAAAGAAATCATAATCCCTACCTAACACTATATACTCACAATATAAATGAAATTATGGACCTAAATGCAAAAGTTAAAATAAACAAACACAAAGTTTCCAAAAGAAAATATAAATAAATATCTTGATGACCATGGACTAGATAGTTTTCTTACTGTATATTAAAAACACTATACACTTAATAAAGAATTGATCAGTTGACCTTTCTTAAAATTTAGAACTTCTGTTTATGAGAATAAAAAAAAGCCACAAACTGAGAGACTATATCTGTAATACTTATATCAGCAAAGAACTTATGCCCAGAGTATTTGAAGAATGCCTATGAAACAAGAAAAAATAGTGACAAATTATTTTAATATGAGCAAATAAATTGAAACAGGACTTCACAAAAAAGAATATCCAGATAGCCAGTAAACTTTGAAAAGGTGTTCAGCACCATTACTCACCCAAAAAAATATTAAAACCACAAAGTAATATCTCTAGACACCCATCAGAATTCCTAAAATTAAGATGTTGAGAGTATGTAATTTTGGCAAAGATGTAGAACAGAGAGAACTTTCATATTTGCTACTGGGATGCCAATTGGTATAACCATTTAGAAAAAACAGTTTGACAAGGTCTACTAGTGTTAAATACAAGTATACATTAAAGTATAGCATGGGCCAGGCTCAGTGGCTCAGCCTGTAACCCCAGCACTTCGGGAGGCCGAGGCGAGTGGATTGCCTGAGCCCATGGGTTCGAGATCAGCCCAGGCAACTTGGCAAAACCTCATCTCTACAATAAATTTAAAAAAAAATAGTTGGGCATGGTAGTGCACGCCTGTAGTTCCGGCTACTTGGAAGGTTGAGGCAGATGGAGCATAGATAGACAAATTTAATAATGGAATAGACTATTAATCTAAAAAGTCTAACAGGTCAACGCTGCAGGTGGCCATAAGTGTGCCACTGCACTCCAGCCTGGGTGAGTGAGACTCCAACTCAAAAAAGAAAAATAAAAAAGCATAGCATGTTCACTCCTGGGTATATAGCCATATAGCCGAGATAGGAGTGTTTATCTCTGCTAAAAATGCATGTAAAAATAATGTTTATAACAACATTATGAATAATAGTCCCAAACTGGAACAACTTAAAGTTCTATCAATAGTAGAATACATAAATAAATTCTAATATATTCATACCATAGAATACTGCACAACAATGAAACTAACACACTTTTGATACACACAAGAATTTAGATGGATCCCACAGAGATGATGAGGATAAAAAAAAAGACAGACACAAAGGAATACATCCTCAATGATCAATATATGAGTTTTTAAAAATTTAAAACAGGCAAAACCTATGACAGAGGTCAGAATAGTGCTTACCTTTGGGGAGAGAATATTGACTAAAGGGAAGCATGAGTCTATGGTGCTAAAAATGTTTTATTTATTGATCTGGTATTCGTGTGTGTGTGTGTGTGTGTGTGTGTGTGTGTGTGTGTGTGTGTGTGCATGCACTGTGACTGAAGCTATAAACTTATTATTTGGGCACTTTAATATGTGGAAGTTATACTTCAATAGAGCAGAAAAAAAGAGGGTGTAACCATAGCCTTAGAAAGCACTTTAAGTGTTTCTTTTCACACTCACTATTGCATAACCATTGATATTTTCTCCATTTATGTCAAAATGTGATATGTTTTGATAAGCTTTTAGTATGAGAAACTTGTTATTTTTTAAGTTGAAATAAATACATTTTAAAAATATTAACTAAGTCTTTGCTGTACTAATTCAATTCAGAAGCACAAACTGGAAGTAAAGACTTAATCTTCTCCTTGGATGATTTTTATCTTATTTCACAATTATAATTTTATTATCTACCATAGTTTATTTTATTTTAATCTATATTCCCTCATTCTTCATTGCAAAAATATTGAAACTGTGTAGGACTAATCTACTCACCATTGATGTTATACATAAAAACACCTTGTTTTAAATAGTATATCTGCTGAAAAGTGATTTTTTATTCTTGTACCGTCTCATTACACAACACAACATCATTTATTGATATAATGTGTTTTGTCAAGCATCAGAAACATTTGGTTCATTGATATATTGCTGCTGTTGTTTCTCTGACATTTTATATCCTTTGGGACCAATGAGCAACTCTCAAAGGCATGTCCCGTGGTAGCTTTATATCAGTGTAATTAATTCTCGTCTTAAATCTCTTTACATGCTGTCAGCCAAGAAATAGCTAAGAAAAGCTGATTTACTAAAAGCTATGGATCCTAGATGACAACTATGATGAGCATAAAGTTTAGGCTCAAGTACCACCCTTTTTTCTAATTATAGAACCTGATTCTTGGAATATCTGTCAGTCACATACATCAGGGAGGCCCTTGACATCAGAGGGAGAGGTGCATGTCTGGGCAAAAGTGAGGATTTAAAGTCCCAAGATATAAGACATAAGACATAAAGGCACGTTATCTCTCTTATCATAGACATATATTTGATCTATGATGTATCTTCAAAAAATTCGAAAAATCTACACTATAATAGCTTTGGGAGTGAGTGAGGAGCAATGCTACAAAAAGGGAAATATCTTCTTTATTTCTGATGCCAGAAATAAAAATCAAGATATTTTGAAAAGCTGAAAGATTTGATTTCACGTCTTGAAGTTATGCCATATGATTCCTTTCCTATTTATTTGCAATTTAGTTTTACTTGTAAAAATACTGATAGGTAGGACTTAATGGAAGTTAACTATTCTCCTTACTAAGACATGGATGCCTCCCCTATTCACACTGAGTCTATGGACCCAATTTTGGTGCAAGATGCCCCACTCCTGCACATGGTTATCATAAGAGACCTCCAGGCTAACTCATGCCACCTTCTGGGGTTTTCCGTTTATTTAATTTTTTAATTAAAAAATAACTGCCTTATAAATAAAATAATCTTGGCTGTTTCTTTCACATCTTCTATGTCATCATTTTTTGCTGAGCTTCTGAAGATAATTTAATTTCTCACAAGTGAACACTTCAATTAACTTAAGAAGTTGATGGTATTGGTGAGTTTTCTAAACTCTCTGAGCTTTGCCTTCCTCTCCTTTAAATTTGAGATAAACTACCCTTGCCTTGTAAACTTTTTATGAAGAATAAATGGGTACAAAGCCTTGGCGTATAGTAAACGTTCACCAAATGGTTGCCATCAATTTTGCTTTCTTTAATTGTTAAATGCCCCAAAGGACCCAGACTGTAACCTGAGCAGTAAACTTTGTAATATGTGAACGGAAGAAATGAATAAAGAAGTAGTTTTTGACTAGGGGAAACAGATGAGTAATATATAGATGAAATGATATTGGAAAAACTAGACAGACTGGAAATCTTATTAATAAAACCACATGAGGTGAGCTTTGCTTTGCATAGGGATCATTGCATTTTAAATGTTCATGCTCTGCTTCCTTTGATAAAATAGATATTTGTTAAAAATAGACATTTGTTAAATTGATTAAACTGACAAACCATTTTGGAATAGTTAAAAATGTAACTTGTTGGGAAATATTGGTGGATTGTCATTCTCCTTAGGATACTGTTAATAAATATTAAAACTCTCCAAATCATTCAAACACTTGAGTATAGTTGCAATATCCAAAAACATTCTACAAGAGTTTGAAATGAATGTATGGTTGTGCGGGTACCCTTCCCTATTGGTTTCAGGCTTGCTTCAGTTGACTTTAGCACACATATACATATTTTTCAAAGGCCTTTAACCATTATAAGAAAGCTGAAGGGTTGACAGAAGCTAGTAAGGAGTATATTTGCCCAAAATATTCTATATCGTAGAGGGAGTATGTGTTTTGGCAGTCACTTAAGCTCAAGTTCTTTGGAAGAGCCAAAGCTGATAGAGAAATGTGTATAGTGTGGTTGGGAATGATTTCTTTGTCAGAATGGTGTAATTTGGTTTTGATCCATCCAAAGAAGTTTCAAGAGAAGCCCAAACTAGTATTTCAGCTCTGACCATGTGACAGAGAATATTCTTAGTGGACTCAAGCTTCATTGAGCTTTTGAAGGTTTCATGCATTAGCAAATGTTTTTCCCCTTGGTTAGAGCATCTTCCAGTCATGGTCTGCATCTTACTCACCTTGACTTTCCAAGAGTCTTGCTCACAGTTCCAAATGTATGATAAGCACTTAATTAATGCATCTTAACTGGGTGAATGAATTAGCAAGTGAGTGAAGAATCATGAGGATAATGCACAATTTGTTTAGATCACTTATTATATATACAATGGTGCATGATAACTAATACATGATAACTAATAATTTTACAATCTCTGCTTCTCTCCTGCTGTTTCAATCACCAAAATCGTAACTGCTGATCCTCTATGAGACCAAATGATAGAAATGTTTCCCAGACTCACTTTTGCTAGGAAAATTTTACTCATTTTCTCTGTTTTACAGAAAGTCATGGTCATGCAGTAGCTGGATTCTAGTGACATCCAGAATGCTGATTAAGTATAGAAGAAGAAAACCAGCAGTGACTTTTAATAGAGCACCTTCATCCAGAAATTTAGAGGCTAAATTTAAACTCTTTATTTCTCCAGTTCCTCTCCAGGAAAAAAGGAAGACAATGAATTGAAATAAAAAATAAAAGATCAAGTGCCTTTTCAAAGAAATTATTGCAAAACCAAGTAATAGTAATAACAAAATTGTGTAACTAAAGATATATTAGACAAAAAGAAAAAATATAGTTTGTACCTTGCTTTTCTGAATAACATACCATTTTTGTATATGAAGAGGACTCCCCAAAAGTAATCAGTATTTACATCTTAGAAAAAAAATTTATATTTAAAGTTTATTCCAGGTTTTAAAAATTTCCTTCTGTACTTCAAATTTTCTTTGTTAATTAATCAATTGGAAGACAAACTTCACATCTATTTAGTACACGAAGAACCAGAAAAAGAGAGGTAGCCTTTCTTAAGAAATTATTATAGGATAACCCCGTCGAGTCCCCTCCCACTGTGGGAGCCTTTGTGTCCTCTTAATAAATTCTGCTTTCTCACTTTAAAAAATAAAATAAATGATTACAAAATGAAGTGGGTGTGGGCTCTCTACATGTTGCCAGTATTCCAGGTGCTCATTGAGAAACAAGGCCCTATGATCCTGAGAGATTATAACCATTGATCAGCTCATGTTCAATTTTGGAAATCTCTAGTTATAAAGTTCTCAAAACAAGCCAACAAGAATGCTCTGTTAGTCCTTTCTCAAAATGCTTTGAAGATGAGAGGAAGAGGCAAGTGAGATGTGGCCTTAAGCATTTCCTTTGAAAGAAGAAAAAATTATTTTACATAGCTTTTAAAGCCTGCCCAAAATTGATTTAAAAATTAGACAACATTGATTTTTAAAAGTTAAATTTAGTGAAGTAACAACTATGCTTAACATTATAATAGATAAGTTTTTCTCTATTGTATTATGATTATATTTGTATTGAAAGAAAAGGATGATTTTAAAATATACTTCCTCTATGTGAATATGTGTAACATTTATTTTCTATAAAAATAAATATTATAAACAATATGTTGGATTTCCTTATCTTTTAACCTACAGTGTTGTAATAAGACATCTATTTTGTAGAATTACATTATACATTAGAATATAAGAAGGTCAATGAAGTATAAAAACAGCATATTTTTCCTAATTAAAATATATAATAATCATGCTGCGAAGAGCTGAATTTTTTGTTATCCAAAGTACTGCTTGTAATCTGTAATTTTTTATTCAACTCTCTGTAGCTATAGGGCTTTTTATGTGATTTTGTTTTATTAAATGACTTAGAGAAAAACAGTGGCCCAGGTTATTATATTTTAGGGACTATGTTGATACTATATTATTAATTAGTCAGTTGTATAATTTCACTTTTAGATGAATTTTTAACTCCTCTCTTTCACCATGTTAGGTGGGGGAAGGAGAGAAAGAATTTCCAAAGATCAAAGAGTTAAGTATTAAATAAAACTTTTAAATCTTAAATCTTTCTTTGGATTTCAGGTAAGTCAACTTTTTTACAGCCTTCATGATAATGCCAGAATAATCAAGGTTTGAATTCAACTGTTGATTCAGATGAAATTCTTTTCTCTCCGTAGTTAACAGGGCTTATCTCGTCTCTCACTTATAACCCATCACCCATACCTGTTATCACTATACTCCTTAATTTCTTTTTCATGTCACTCTTGACCTTTGTACACTCAGACACTCAGAATTAAGGAGTTACTTCTTGATAAAGTGCCTAGGAGAAATTTACATGAGGAAGTATTATCCCAATGGTGAAGCCGTCCTCTTCCTCCAGCACGTTGGATGAGTTGACTAGAAGATAAATACATCCCTTTTAAGTCAGTGAAGGGAAGAAGGCATCAGTATGATTTTATTGCCTTTTGCCAAAGTGTCTCCAACCTGCCTTTCTCTTGTTTCCAGTGCTTCTTTATATGTAAGTTTAAGGGCAACCTTAAGTACCTGTAACTTCAGCTTCGTAAAAGAATCCTAGGTGGGCATCAGGGTCATTAGTGAACTGTTGGAGGTTCTCTTTGATTGGCCCCCTGGAGGTACCATATTGCCCAGTCAATGAGCACTCTTTAAAGACCTAAGTCTTGACCACTCTTAATAAACCTATTTTTCTTCTTAAAATTACTTCCTAAGTGTCTTTCCTCCACTGCGTTTCACAAATATCTCTCATTTGTCCCAGGCTTAATGATTCTCTCCACTCTTCTCTTGCCTTCACACAAATTCAGTTATTAGAATTTCCCACAAACATGAATTCTTAAGGTGAATTTCAAATTTTTCTTCCTATCCGCTCAGATGGTCAGTATCCAGGTCTAGTAGCAAAGTCACTCTTCCTCGAACTCTCTTGTAGAGTTACAAAACATACTTTCTTCCACTTGACAGCAGGGGGATCTCTATCCACATGAAAAGATGCCCACCTTGTTGGCACAAACATACTTACTGCCAGAATAACCATCAAGGACACTAATAAGTCTGCTTGTGTCTTTTGTTGGCCTTGTTTCTTTTCTTTTTTTTTAAATTACAAATTACTTGTAAATCTGATGGCTAATTAAGAGTTACCAAAACCATTGTGAAAATACAAAGACTTATATGCAAATGTTTATAGCCATATTATTCATAGTAAGCCCAACACTAGAAACAACCCAAATATCCATCACTTGAATGAATAAACAAAATGTGACATATCCATGGGATGAAATGCTTACTTACTACATTCCCATAGGTATACCTTGAAAGCATCATACTAGGTGAAAGAAACACGGCACGAAACACTAAATATTGTATGACTTCATTTATGGAAATTTTCCACAAAAGATACAAATATAGACATGAAAAACAAGTCGGTAGTCACTGAACTGGCCAGGGATGGAAGTGAAGATTGACTATAAAGCGGAGACATGAGGAAACTTTTGAGAATAACGGAAGTTCTAAAACTGAATTGTGGTTATGGTTGTGTGATTGTATAAATTTACTAAGACTACTTGAATTGTACCCTTAAAAGGTAAATGTTGTGGTATAAAAACTATGCTTCAAGCTGTTAAAAATGGTGAGGGTACATTTTTAAAGTCACCAAACTATGTTTTTTCATCACTTCATTTCACATACTTTCCAGGTTAAATCCCTTCCCCTCCTTTTTTCCCCATTCCAGTGTTCTTTGGTCATGGTTTATTGTTGTTACTGTTGTTGTTTTTTAACTTTAATGTGTACATGAATTCCCTGGGGATCTGGATAAAATGGATTCTGATTCAGTAGTTGTGGGGTGGGAACTGAGATGCTGCATTTCCAACCAAGTCCCAGGAAATGCAGATGTGTCTGTTCTGCAGCCATATTTTTTTGAAATTTAGTGTTCAGTTGTCTCTACTTGCTGGGCCTGTAAGAATTAACTGACTTCCGTGATAAATAAGCAGAATATCTTTCAACATGGAAAGAACCCATTTAATAATAAATCCTTCAGTTATGTCAGTACTAGATCCTTTGCCCTTTAAAATGTTTGTTGCTGCTTTGTACTTCTTAAGTCATCATTTAAATTAAGCCCAATGATGTTTTAGTTCCTCTGATCCCCTATCAAAGGCATGTTGTGAAAATGGTTTTAAGAACAAGTGTCTTTGAGAACAGAGAGTTCTCCCGAAGCAGCTTACCTACATAAACTTTTCCATTAGAGGTAATGCAATTCAAATGCCTGATGCCTTTTTAAAAAAAATTTTAAGTACATCTCTTTCTGGAACACTTTATACTGGGCCAGCTTGAGATTATTTTTTTCCTGCCCATACTGTTTTAGGCTCAAACACCAAGGGCATTGTAAGTAGTGACTGTCTTAGACTATTTGTGATACTGTAACAAAATACCTGAGACTGAGTAATTCATAAAGAACAGAGATTTATTTTTTATAGTTCTGGATTTTATAGTTGAGATTAAGCCACTGACCTTCGATGTCTGGTAAGGGCTTCTTGTTACATCCTCAAATGGTGCAAGGGATATAGTGCAAAAGGAATGAACACTATGTCCTCACATGGTGGAAGAATGGGATAGAGCCAACTTACTCCCTCAAGCTCTGTTATTAGGGCCCAAGTTTTACCCATTAGGCCTCAGCCCTCATTAATTAATCACTTCCTAAAAGCGCCACCTTTTTAAACTATCACGTTAACCATGAAGTTTCAACATGGAATTTGGAGGGACACATTCAGACCATAGCAGAGACTTAGCGAGAAGGCATGGTATGTTAGAAATGACACTGGTTGGAATTCAAGAGATCTGGATTCAGGTGTGGCTACCTGCATGTGCTGTTATGAGAATATTACCATCTCATTAGCTGTGTACTAGAAATGTTTTTTCCATGGACCTCAGTCTTTTGGCTATCTATTCAGCCTTTGACTTTAACATTTCTAAAAACAACTTTTTTTGAAAAGCACAAAACTATATAGGATTGCTAAGGAAAGCAATTATATTGAAACAGAGTTTTTAAAATATGAAATTAAATGGCAATGAAAATGAAATTGTTATATGTGTGCTTTTTGAAATTAACATATTAAATAAGATCTAGTGGCAAATCTAAGTAGTGATGAGCATAAATATGTTAACAACTAAATAATTGCATGCAGCAACTAAATATAATTTTAAAATCTATAATTTTTATTGACAAAAAATGTTAAGTATTGAGAATACCACTGTGGGTTTATGCTTACATTTATAATTGAAAGAAATACTTAAGTTCCATAAGAGACCGATAAACATAAAGATGCATTGTTTTCCATTTTCGTTTGGAAAGTCTCTGCATTCTATTCACCGACAACTTTGGAATCTGTGGCCCCCAGATTAATAACATCTGCAGTGGAAATTCTCTGAGATCTAAAGTTTAAAAGTTAACTGATGATGATTTGAGCAATAAAGCTTCCAATTCTGTAACATCTTTAAATAATTTAGAATGCTATCATATATTTTCCTGAGAACTACCCTTCTGGAGAAGTTCAGTGTCTTTTAATCCCTTTTATTGTAGATGCGAGAACTTAGATAAAGTCGAAGTGGCTTACCAGAAGTCTTAATAACTATTTGGGGACAAATCTTTTGAAATCAGGTGTGACAGTTTCTGGGATTCTTTTTTTACATCATCTTTCAGTTTAGAAAATTAAATATTGAAATTTGCTTATTCATCTTTCACTATATAATTTAAATATTACAAAGTTACTTGGGAAAGACCTTCAAACTTTAGACTTTAAAGATAAACTTAATATTTAGGCCAGTCCTTTCATATTATATGACAAAGTGAAGCTCATTGTAACCACAGTTAGACATCATTACACACCCAGAATGGTCAAAATGCAAAACATGGACAACACCAAATACTGGTGAGGTCATGGAGCAACAGAAACTCTCAGACATTGTTGGTTGGAATGCAAAATTGTATAGCCACTTTGAAAAACAGTTGGGCAGTTTCTTACAAAACTGAACATAATCTTACCCTGCGATCAATCCAGCAATCATGTTCCTGGCTATCTATGCAAAGAAGTTGAAAGCATATGTGCACACAAGAAAACTACACACAGATATTTATAGCAGCTTTATTCCTAATTGCCAAACCATGCAAACCACCAACATGTCCTTCAGTATGTATCCAGACAATGGAATATTATTCAATGCTAAAATGAGTTATCAAAGCATAAAAAGACACGGAAAAGCCTTAAGTGCATATTACGGAATGAAAGAAGCCAATCTGAAAAGGCTACTGTATGATTCCAACCGTATGACATTCTGGAAAAATCTAAACAAATGGAGACAGTAAGAAGATCAGTGGTTGCCAGGCGCTGGGGAGAGAAGAGATGAATAAGGGGAGCACAGAGGATTTTTAGACAGTAAAAGTAATGGTAGATACATGTCACTGTGCGTTTGTCCCGAGCCTTAAGATGTGAAACACCCAGAGTGAATCAACCCTAATGTGAAGAATGGACTTCGGGTGATTATGTTGTGTCAGAGCAATTGCACGGATTGTAACAAATGCACCCCTCTGTTGGGGGATGTGGATAATGGGGAAAGCTGTGCATGTGTGGGAACAGGAGGCATATGAAAAAATCTCTGGGACTTTTTCTCAATTTGGCGGTCAATCTAAAACTTTTCCAAAAAAGCCTTTTAAAAAAGCGAAGCTCACAAAGTTCAAGTGTCATGCCCAAATCATGACCCGTGCTCTTCCATTTTTTTTTCCCTTTAACATCTTATAAAGGACAGGGATCAGAGATTTTTTTGAAAATCCAAGACAGTCAGAAATATTAGAGAAAATCAGAATGTTTTGGAAACAACAAAAGCCTTCCAGTCTGTAGGAACCAGCCTAAAAGAAGGGAGTGTAAACTAGTGCAACCTCTGTGGAAAGCAGTGTGGCGATTCCTAAAAGCTCTAAAAATTGACCTTCCATATGACCCCGCAATCCCCCTACTGGGAATATACCCTGAAGAACACAAATCATTCTATAAAAAAGATACCTGCACATGTATGTTTATCGCAGTGTTGTTCACAATAGCAAGAACCTGGAAACAACCATGCTGCCCATCAAAAGAGAACTGGATTAAAAAAATGTGGTACATATACACGATGGAATACTACGCAGCCATAAAAAAGAACAAAATCATGAATTTCACAGCAACCTGGATGGAACTAGAGTCTATAATACTGAGTGACCTCTCACAGAAACAAAGATCCAAGTATCACATGTTCTCACTCATATAATGGACCTTGAACATCCAATGTAATACTATAAGAAAATGACTGACGGTACTGGGAAACTATCGGGGGGGGGATGGGATTAACAGTAGCAAATATCTGTCTGGGGATGGGAAAACACCTCTTATCAACAGGGTGCCTGAATGAAACGTAATTGTACATCTAACCGTTAACTGTACCCCACAAAACCATAATAAACAATATTGATTAATAAAAAAAAAGAAGAGTTCCCTTGAGGGTTGGTTGTTGATGTCAAAGATGTCCGATCAAGCTTGGAATGCTGGAAGGAGGCTTTAAGACAGAGGCTGCACAGTACAAAAATAAGAGAGGACTTAAGTGATGTGAAAGCCTGGTAAGGGTAGAATGATCCAGCTTACATGTCTGCTAAGCAGAGATCTCTAATCAGCATGGCATGCTAGCAGTGATATGGTTGCCAGCATTAGATCGCCCAGTAAGCAGGTTTCATCTGATTCATTGAACAGAGTATAATATGAGTTAGAGCATTATTCTCTTGAAGTAAATGGTGGGAAGGACGGAGCTAAGCTATGAGTATTATAAAATGTACATTTGGGTGGTAATGATCAATTAGTCTTTTTGAAATTATCTTAGTACATTAGTGCACAATGACTAAAGGCCACTAATCTGTAAATACTATTGGAACACAAAAAGTGATTGGGATGTGGATTCAAGAAGCTTACAATCTAAAATTATTAAGAGGTCAAACTCTTTATTTAAATTTATCCTCTGCCAGTTCACTGTCTAATTATCTAGTTATGCAATCTTGGGTTGTCTCTTCCTCTACAAGGTGTAGATTATATGAAAAAAACCTTATGAGGTTGTTGTGGGAACTAAATGAGTCTCTTAAATAGCTGACTCTATTTGCTGTATTGGCAATTATCCATTACTTTAACACTATATGAGCCATGAATTAATCTACAGAATCTTCAGGAACTTCAAAACTTAAGAGTTTTGTACAGCTCTGGCTCATGCTCAGTAATATTGAAACCCATAATCAATCATGCACCATGACTGTATCTTTTACCCTAAATCCAGACTGTGAAATTGCTATGAGCTTGTCGCTGCTTTTCTGTAAGTTTCTTTACCTGTTTAGGTTCGTGTCATCTCAATTTTTAACAGCCTACTCTGCACATTTGTAGGAAAATTGATAATTGTAGAGGGAAAAAAATGAAGTTCTCATTTTACTATTGTGAGTTTTGCTCTTTTTAGATTTTTATTATAAATTCTTCACACCTTGTACCAGGGACAGCCAGGCACTGTGATAACATCTATAGATATGACATGAAGCTATTGCCTGGCACAGTGGTTAAAGTTTTTTAATCATGTGTTCTGAAAACAAAAATAAACTCCTGGAATTCAAATTAAGTTCTTTTTCTCCACACAAGGTATTTTTCTAAATATGTACAATTTTATTAGTTCATCTTGGTATATTTTACTGTATAACATATAAAATGGGTGAAAAACTTTGCCTGAATTGTTTTAAAAAAAAAGGTGTTACTGTCACACTTTCAATGTAGGACAAATATCCAAGTGACATATCAGTAAATCAGTTCTTCAACTTATCAAAAACCAAGAACTCCAGAGGACTTTAAAGCATGCATTCAGAAGTTGTCTACATCCTGGAAACTAATTAGAGTAAAAAAAAGCAAAATGAACCCAAGAATTGCACTCAAAAAACCAAAATATAGTTTTCATTTGGTATAAGAAATTATAAAATACATTTTACATTCCATTATTATATGTTGTGAGTGTGCTTACTATATGAGTAATAAAGTATTAAAAAGTAACATAATTTACATGTTCTTCTGTTTCACATCAAGACATTGCTAACCTCAATCAATATATGCTTAAAACCTCTACCCAGAAAAATTTCTTACGTAGTAAGTTAGCTCGATCTCTTGTCTGTTTGGACTTTTATCTCTCAGTATGGATTTCCAATTAATATTAGGTGTGGGCCAGCGTGGTGACTCAAGCCTGTAATCCCAGCACTTTGGGAGGCCAAGGCAAGAGGATTACACGGATTCGAGACCAGTATGGCCAAGATGGTGAGACCTCGTCTCTACAATAAATCAAAAAATTAGTCAGGTGTGGTAGCACATGCCTGCAGTTCCAGCTACTTGGAAGACTGAGGCAGAAGGATCATCGGAGCCCAGCAGGTAGTCATTTGGGTGGCTGTGAGCATGGCAATGGAGAGAGACTCCGACTCAAAAAAAAAAAAAAAATGGTAGGTGTGTTATAGAATTATGCCTATCCAAGATGAGAGTACTGCCAAAGTATAGCTACCAAGCCATATTTTCATTTTGTTTTTAACCTTTAAATTTTTTATTTTAAAGATGTGGGGTACAATTCAGGGTTAGGTATACAGATGTTCATTACGCAGGTAACGCTGTTGATGAGGTGTGCCCCTCACCTCTCCTGGCAGTTTCCCTTAACTGCTAATCCCACCTCCCCCAACCCCTGGAGGAGTTTCCCACTACTGCCAACAGATGCTGGCTAGGATGTGGAGAAAAAGGTATGCTTCTACACTGCTGGTGGGAATGCAAACTAGTGAAACCTCTTTGGAAAACAGTGGCGATTTCTATTTTCATTATTAATAACTCATTTTAGTACTGTTAGCAAATGCTGTTTAATCATTCCTTTGATTTAAGATGGAGACAGTCTTTTTATAGCCAAGGAATCACAAATGAATTTATCATTGTAATTTTTAAAGATATAGAAAACATTAAATTAAGTTTTTATAAATCAACCTTTATATAAATTGTTATCAAATTAAAATTAATTAAAGCATCCTTTTAGTCCCAAATGATGATCAACTAATGGGGAAATATTATAAAGAATCACCAAGGGAGAAAGATGGAAGAAATTAAAGGGAAAAGAAGACAACTGAAAAAATAGGCATGAAAGGTGGAGCAAGCAGAATAGATTATTGTATACATGGAAGTTACAATAAATGGTTTTACCTTATTTAATTACTTCTTCTGCAAATCACTTGAACCATGAGTTGCCATTTGCTACGCATTTTTTTGGAAAATTTTATTCATTAATTTATTTCACTCATTCTATTACACATATTGTATATACTAGACAAAAAGCACAGTATTAGACTCCACAAGGGATAACAATGTACAGTGCATCTCTTGTTTTGTAGCCATTAATTGCAACTTTTGAACAACTCCAACCTTTCAACTGTTGCGTTATCCACTAAGAATAGTTTAACAGACACAAACTATTCCTGGGCTTTACCAGGATTATGCAGAATAATATCATTTCTGCACCAGATAAAACCCACTGAAAGTCATGAACGTCCAGCGTTTTTCTTATTTCTATGGCATATTATTGTGAAAGTTATTAAAATTAAAAGCTCAAAATAATTGAAATATCTTTCTGACTTGGCAGGAAATAATCGTCTCCCCAGCCACCCCCTATTTCAGTCTGTAATTTCGGTAACTCCCTTTTCACTCCTTTGTTTGCAAGTGATATAAAATAAATATACCTCTCCTGTTTTAAAAATTATATATATTCAATAATTATTTTCCCTGAGCTAGGAAACTTGTGTGCCTACGTATAGCATGTTATTTTATTTTTTTCCCACAAATTATAAAGTGCTAGAGGAGAAAATGATGCTTTTGCTAAGAAGCCAACACAGCAAAGTGCACACATGTTCCAAAAAGAAAAAAATAAGCCCACTTAATAGGAGGAAATAAAGGAATATGAAGCTCATATTGTTTTGTTACCTCTTAGCTGTCAAAGAGAACATTTAAGGTGAGTGATCTTTATTCAATTCCAGGAAACATTATAATGTTATAGTCATTGTACCTTCAACTTTCTACTAAAGTAGAAAGTGCTTCTTCTCAGCAGAGTTAGCAAGTGGAGGGGATGGGACATTTATTTGTTTAGGGGTTTGCTCAAGAAATAAGCTAAAATGTTGATGCAACTCTAATTCTTCTCAATAATCAGAATGAGAATGAGCAATGGTTATGTCCCCAAAACGGATTAAGAAATATACAACTTTATTTTCAGCATCAGCGGCCAGTCCACTAAAAGTGATGTGCTACCTGGAGCGAACTTAAATAATAAGATTATGGAGCATGCTTTTCTTCATTTAATTCCTCTGTCTTTTTTTCTTGCACCATCCCTTCTTGTTTTCTTTGCTTTATAGTTTTCTCTGCCTCTTCTTTCTGAATTTAGTATGCTGTGTTAGGGAGGATAAAAGCTCACATAGAAACTATAAATGGACTTCATTCCAGAAGAAGACAAAATCACACTAAGTCGGTACTCAATTTGATTATGTTGAATTTGGGAGCTCTATCACTGTGATAGAACCCCATATTCTTTTAAGCAACAATAATCTTTGCTCCCCACACATAATAGTATTGAGCCACTTTTTTTTTTTTTTGACAGTCTCATTGTGTGGCCCAAGTTGGTTTCAAACTCTTGGGCTTAAGCAATTCTTCCACCTTAGCCTCCTGAGTAGCTGAAATTTTAGGCATGCACTACCATGCCTGGCCACTTTTATTTCAGAAATATTATTAATGGTGATATTATTGTTTTTTAAAAAAGGAGTTGAGACTATTCTTTGATACATGCAAAATGAATAATATCTTAAATTTGCTATGATACACTTTTGTTACTGTATCCCAGTAACTAAATTAAACTAGATTATTTTAAAGTTATGTTCATTTTATATAAATTGTGGTTTATAATTTACCCCTACACTCATCAAGTATTTGAATGCCTAATAAATCTTAGATACCAAGATGCTCATGAATTGTTTTTTGTTCACATTTTGACTTGGAATGAATATGATACCTTACAGATTAATGTATATGAGCAGGCTTGTGTGGTACACACATTAAATGAGAGTATATAAATGTTACATTAAATATCTTAGAAAGGGCAGGTATCACAATATATCCAGGCATAGGCTTATTTGAAAATACACTGTGCCCAAATTTTACTCACAAGTTCATGTGGATAACCTATATAACTTAATGACCTATAAGAAAGTTGTTATGTATTTTTAAAATGCCAGTACCTTTTACATTGCTATGTACTAACCAGGAATAACAAAATGCATGACATAATATTGATTTTAAAGGGTTTTTCTTAATGTACATATACATATAGTCTATATTTTTGTTTTTACATGTGCCATATTTAAATACTATGAGATATATGAATTTTATATACATGTGCACATTTTACACATTACATTTTATATGCATAGATATTATATACATATGAATATATATATTTAATATGCACTAATCAAAACTGATACTTGTATGTATATAAATTTATATAAATGTATGTATTTATATACATTTGTATATGTATGTTTAATATGTACTAATAAAAACTGATACATTTATCTTGCTCTAGGAGGGATTTTTTAGAGCTAGATGTGTGCTGCTGTTTTTTCAAATATTTTTATTGCAGTCTTCTTTGATTTGAGTTTTATTTAAGTTGGCATCATACATAATAACAATCTTGTTGAATAACATTGAAGTGGATGACCTGTAATTTTGACATATCAGAATTTTATATTTATTGTGTATGGGCGGTCTGTGTGATCTTGATCATAAGGTTGGTCCTTTGAAATTATTCTGAAAGAGAGGGGGCTTATACAGCCATGTTTCAGATTGGCAGAGACTGGGAGTTACTGCTTTCTTACCAATCTTTAACCTCTTTGCAGCAAAATATCACTGCATGTTTGGTGCCCTTAGTGACCTTTCATTAGCCCAGTATTAGCTTTCTGAATTTTGAATCTAAGGTGTTTGTTTCTTACCTGGGGGAAGCTCAGAAACACAGCACTGAAGGTGAATTTCAAAGCCTTTGGAACCAAATTACTGCTGTCTATAGCTTTTATGTTTCTTATGTTTTTAAAATACCAACCACCATTAATGGAAACCTCTACAACCTTTTAGACGTACTGATTCACAATGACAAATATTTTGTTGATGTCCGCACAATTTTCTTTAAAAACAAAACAACAGAAACAAAAGTCTGGTTTTCAAGATCTTCTAATCAAAGCAGTCACTGAAAGAACTTTTTAAACTTAACGTTAGTGAACGGTTCTCAACTCTCTTTGGCCCTTAATCTACTTCGTACAGCGAATATTTGAGACTACCCCTTTACTATTTTGACATGAAATTCATGGAAAATATTACCTACTTATAGTCATCATTTTTAAATGTAATATCCTGCAGTAATATAAATGAAAAATTGAAGGAGAGTATTTTCAAGTATAACATTTCCACATGTAAATTCTCAAGCATAGCCACACATCAAAGTACAATGGTGCCATATTCTTCCAGTATTGGTAGAATCACTATGAAAGCAAATGCAGATTGATGTGGGTGTGTCGTATCGGGTATTTGGGTACCATTAAAGATGTGATTTTCTTAAACAATTGCTAAACAATTCTTGGTAATGGTTGAATAAAACAAAAGATAATCTTTCTTTGATTTACATGGCAGCTTCATTTTTATAAGCACTTGTATATAGAGTATACATTAGCATATGCACATAGATGTGTGTAAATATATGTCTGCACGCATGCGATACAGTTACTGGTTAAGTCTAGATAATTTTAATGTGCCTTCTCCAGGTGAATATATGTGTGTATGTGTGTGTCTGTGTATCTAATTGGATTGTGATTTACGCGAAGATATTTATAAAGAAGTTTTTCATCTATTTGTATTTTATATTTCATCATTTTATATTTTTCATAAATATAAAATGTATACATTTCAACATGCAAATTCTTAAGCATATCCACACATCAGAATACAGTGATGTCATAGGTACAATGATGCCATATGTCCTGTGGGGCACTAAAATGTGTGCATTGTACAGAATAATTCCTCCTTGTGTGTGGAACTATTTCACCCATTGTGGGCCACAGCATCTGTGACTTTTGTATGCTGAATGCCAGCAGCACTTGCTTTTACACATCAACAAATTTCCAAAATTCCTCTAGGATGCATTGTCATCCCTCTTAATTATCATTGTTGATATTTCTTACTCGTCTTCGTTCCATCACTTTCTATCCACTTTACTTTAATCCAGCTTCCACTATCTCCTTACTCACCCAGCCCAAAGTGGAACTTGTTAAAGCTCTTATCACTAAGGTTCCTAAGTATTGCAAATTGCTAAGTGCTCATCACGTCTAATTTTTAAGCAACCATAGACATAGATTTTCCACCTGAACTACCTAAATGACCTCCATGATAACATACCCTTTTGATGATTCTTTTCTCTGCCTTTTTAAAAGTTTTCTGGCTCTTGTTTTAAGTAATCTTTAAATATTGTGTTTCCTCAGGGCTTGATCTGAGGCCCTTTCTAAACTTACCTATTCCAATGGTTAAAATTTGCAACTAAATGCAAATGGCTTCTATATTTATATTTCTAGCTTAGATCTTTCTTCCGAGCTCCATACTTGTATATTAATTCAACTGCCTACTCAGAAGTTCCACATCAACGTCTCACATACATTTGAAATGCAATATGTCTGAGACTGTATTCATGTCCTTCCGCCTAAAACCTGGCTTCCTCCAGTGTTTCCTGGCTCAGTAAATGCAGCAACATCTGTCCAGTTCCTCATGCCAGAAGCCTAGGTGCCATCCAGGACACATCTACCCAATCATATGTCAATCTGTTACCGAGTTCTGTATATTCTACCACTTTTTTATCCAATGATGTTTATTTAACGTCAAAAACATTTCAGCATTCGAAACACACACACACAAAAAAACAGAACGTTGCAAACCATGTTTAAGTACAGCAGATTCTGGAACATTCATTGATGCTGTTACTCTTCACTTTGCAGGGTTTCATAGTTCGTTTAAAAATAAGCAGTTTCCAAAGTACCCCACTTACTTTTAAAAAAATCCAAATACCTACCATGCCTTTGATCATGCTTTGTACACAACCAAGAATGACAGCAGAATGCTATGTCACTATATACAGAAACAAGACAACCTGAAGCTAAGTGGATGCCCACTGAAGTGTCAACATGTCCAATCTCACAGTGTACATCCTGAGCTATGGTCCCTTGAGAAGGCATCTTCCCCCATAGCCTCAAAGCCAAGCAAGGAGCATCAAGAGTTTGCCTCAATTGTTCCGTTCTTTTTACAAAGTGTGACTGTGTAGACTTGAAAACTCAAAATTTCTAGCCAATAGCCATGTAGTTAATATCACCTTACAATTTTTTTAAATGCCTTGTCACATCACCACCAGAGTACACAGAGTAAAGAGAACACAAGAGTGCCTTTTCTTTTTTAAAATGTTTGGAAATATGTACAACTTTGATATTTTCAGGATTCCCCGGACACCCATGGCTACTTCATGTAAACCACTGACAATTTCTAGAGTACTCTGAGAGACTACAGTATGATCCTGACCAAGTTTTACAATTAAACCTAATAAGAGCAATAGGCATTTTCTCAAATGAGACGTGTCAATTATGACACTCTCCTGCTTTATAAAGTATTCACAAGGAGACAGATAAACAGGATTTTTTATTTTAAATTTATAATCCTCCTCCTCCTCCTCCTCTCCTTCCTCCTTGTCATCTTCTTCCTCTTTAACCATTTTCCAAGCAATTTTAACTGGACATTTTGCACCATAAAACTTTGAAGTCAGCAACATCCTTCTCGTACTTCTCTTTCAGCTTCACCACCTTAATGAGGTAAGACTGCTTCACACTTTCCCTTAAGCTATTGCCCTTATCACCCAATTTTTTTGCCACATCTCCAATAGACATGCCAAGGTCTGTGGATTTGGTCTTGGGGCGGCGGAATACTCAACAGCACAGGAAGAATCCAGATGGCGGTCTTTGGGGGTTTTAGAGTCATTCTTTTTGCCTGCTTTGGCTTATCCATAATTCTTTATCTCCTGATCATAGTGCAGTTTATCCTCCTTTGCCTTTTCATCAAATTTAGACTTATCTTTCCCAGACATAGTCTTCTATCTCTCAGAGCACTTCTTGGAAACTTCTGCTAAGTTGACAGGGACCACTGGGTTTTCTTCTTACGTTCATCTCTGCATGTCTGCACACAGAAGATATAAGCAGACATCTTATCCTTTGGCTTCTTGGGGTCACCTTTAGCCATCATGACTGTACTGTTTGCTAGTCTGGGCTGCACAGGGCACACACTTGGCTCAGTGGTCCCCAACCTCAAGTTAGCTGCCTCCACAAGAGCTCCCTCTCTACTACTTAAATAACTCTTAAATCCATCAACTGTTCTCCATTTCCACCATCAGCACTGAAGTCTAAACCATCCTCTGTTCTTGTTGGCACCTGTGTTGTTGATACTAACCAGTTCTTAACCAGATTTTTCAAATACTCTCACCACTTCTAATTACTCTCTCTAAATGGGTCAGTCAGAGCTAGCCTCTAAAGATACCCGGATCTCATCACACTGTCCTTTTTCTTTGGTATAATACAGCAGGGATCTGCAGATATGACCCTTGGGCAAAATCTGGTCTTATAAGTAAAGTTCTATTGTAACACAGCAACTATCATTTGTTTACAGATTACCTGTGAGGGTTTTCATGTTATAGAAGCAGAGTTGAGTAGTTGCAAAAGACAATTCAAAACTTTAAAACCAGAAAATATTTACTCTGTCTCTTTAGAGAAAAATAATTATCAGCTTCTGCATTAATCACATACTAATTATGCAATGCATATTTAATTGTTTTATATCATATTCTTTCAACACAGCATAGCTTTCCTTACTGTATAGACCCTAAGACTCTACATGCATGGTTCTTCACAATTTTCCTTGTAGACAAAGATCTCATGTTCAGACTTTAACCATGTGAAGAAAAGAATAACTCATGTCGCATCAATGATAGCAGAATAGCTATTTGAGATCTCTTATTTGAGACAGATTTCAAGTGTGTGCTCTGCGAGCCAACTTCAGGCTGTTTCTCACTCAGATGCTCACTTGCCACTCTCCAGTTCTGACATTTCTTTTGAAGGGAATACCTGAGTGTTATATCACTTTTTCTACAACAATTTGACGGTCCATCCTCCAGGCAGATTAATTATTAAGTACCTGTTTGTGAAAGTTTGGGGTATACTGTCTTTTGATTGTGGTTGTAGGAGATTCCCTTCTAAGGTGTTCACTCTGTATCCGGAGCTCCCTAGATGGAGATGGATGTGTACTTCACAAAGTTGAGTTGTGCTTTGTCACATTGTCTTGCGATCTACTTCAACAAAATATCTCAATCGAAAGTGTCCAGACACACAGAATATGGGGATTGCTGATAAATCAGACTTTATTTTGGTGAAGTAGATATTTATTTTATGGATAGAAACTTTGTATGATGGTCAGGAGAGGCATTAGAATCAGTTGCTGGTTTTGGATAACTGAGGACCAGACTTTTAGATTAATGCAAACTGCAGATGGATAAGTCCCTTTCGGTTTGACACACTTTATGTTTATTATAACATCCTTTGTTATTACTATTCTTATACACACACTTTATCATGTTATTACATATATAAATTATGAGTCTCATGTTAAATCAATTACATTTGAAGACCGGGTTTCAGTTGTCATTCATTTTTATATTTTATATATCCCCATCCTCTTTGAGGAGATGAAATAGTCTTTGAAGTATAAATTGTTTGAGGAAACCTTACTCTATAATCCATTTAAGTGGTGGTGAGGAAAATAGTGCCACAGGAATGTAAAATAAAATTTTCAGCTGACAGACACATGATTTTTCAGATACTCAATTTTTATTCAAGATACCCTGACTGCAAATTCTAAAACACTAATTCATTAAAATAAAAGGCTATTTTTTATGTCTCTAGAGATATAAATGTCTCTGGGGAGAAACAGGCAGAAGGCATCCTGAAAAACTGACATTCATTCTACTTGAAGTTTGCCTGAAAAACAATTCACTTGTCTGCACTAGATACTAAGCCTAACAAAACCCACACACAATCTTCTGTATATGCTGTCATATAACTCCCCTTGTAATTTTCATGAAATCATTACTGTTGACAATTCTGAAGGCTATTTTTAGGCATCCTCTTCCCCTTGAGTTATTCTTCTTGAGCATTTTTGTGAAGGTCTTATTTCCTAATGTTCAGTTATAGCACTGATCTTTTTCCTTTGAGTTGTCTTCCATGTATCCTAGGAATAGTTAGCTTTGGGAAGGGAGTGGAAAGTGGTCTGCCAGGAAGAGCAGAATCAACCATCTTAAATCCAGACAGTGAGAAAAAGTAATAATGACTGTTGTAGACTAATATGTATGCACCATATATTTATTACTTTCCTTCCAATTTGTTGGCCACCCAATGTTTGTTAGTGACATACATTATTCAAATTGACCTAAAGCCATGTTTCTCTGCCTTGAATCCGCTATTTTTTTTTCATCTAGCACCTAAACTAGGCAAAAAGATCTTTTGCTATAGCAAATCGCCTTGACAGTGTATTTGCCTCCACTGCCTGGCAGCCTCCCCTCTGCTTACCAAGAGAACAGCAGCTGAGTCTGGAAAGGAGGAAGGCAGGCTTCTGAGACATCACATCAATGTCACACGAAGGCATTGATGTGACTTTTCTATCCTCTGGGCTCATATATCCTATGAAACTTCAGATTTGAAAGACAAAATGGATATCAGAGGGAACAGCATGAATTTGAAATGAGAAAGATCAGACAGGGAAAAAAAATGTCTCCAACCTTCCATTCCCAAATGGACTTGAGTTAAAGAAAAAGCCAAATAACACTAAGACTTGAGTAGATGTAGAACAATTTTGCACACTCGTGTTGCATAAAAAATATACTGGAAGTTGCTCATATGCAGAGTTACTCTGTGTTTACTGTATATGTACAAGACAATCTTTGCCTCAGATCCACTCATTGCCAAATGATTAATGCTCTAAATATTTATACATCTGTCTAACAGCAGAATACTGTATAGTTTTAGAAACAATTCTTCAAAATTGCAGCTAGCTCAGAATTCTGCAAATATCATGGCAAGGTCAATGATGATGCTGGCTTGCTTTCTACTTGCTCCAACCTACACAGTCATAAGTCTATCACACAGGCGTGCGCACACACACACACACACACACACACACACACACACACCTCACCTTCTAATTCTATATTTCAGTTACTTATGTAGTCACATATCTAAACAGCCTTCCCTTAGACACAGGAAAAGACAACCTATCTTTTCACACAGCACTTAAAATGACAACTTGCAAGATATACACAGTTTAAAAATTGCATTAACCTATTCATAGAGAGATTATTCATTAGCCTATGTGCATATTCAATTTTATCCATGACCCTTCCCCTCTCAGACCTACCAAAAGACCAGTTAAACATCTGAGATTCAGAATAGTGCTACTCAAAGTTCCATTTACATTTTTTTCTTATGCATTATTTTTCAGACCAACTGTCATGAGTTACCATGTCAATAAATTTACCTGCTTATGATCAACATAATTACTTAAACATCAACTTTTCATCACAGGATATTTTTCAGGCCAGACTATGATACAGACCAGAAAGTTTCTCAGAGTTTTCTGGAATACATATTATTAATTAAAAAGTAAATTCTTACCTCCTTGTTTGTTGTTTTTACATGATAGAAAACATCTCTGTGGAATGAAATTGCCCACTATGTGCTCTTAATATGTTTCATTTTTATTACCACTCCAGAAGAAAATGTGAAAGACATGTTGAGACACAGATTTGTTAGTTACCTTTTGATAGAAAGACATAGCAATTCAGGCCAACTTTTTTCTTTCAAGACAATGCAGGTTCCTTAACAACCAAAAATGAAAAGAAAGATTCATTTAAAAGCACTGAGAGGATATAAAAGGGAAGATATTTCAAACTACAGCTTATCGAAGGACAGAAAATGCTGTTAGCAGGTACCTTCGTAATTTTAAAAGCTTCCCATTTACTGATAAACATCATGAATTTTCCTAATTCATTTTCTCCTTGTGGCTTTATGTTTTTGAACAAAAGACAGCTTTTTGACATAACTTTAAGGTGATGATTTTTAAACAAAAGATAAACGATTTTTGAAGATTCCTAATTTCCAAAATAAGTTTTTCTTGCTGACTCTAAACATCGCTATCTCTACTGTGTTTAAACATACACACGCACACACACACACACACACACACACACACAATTCATGACAGTCTCATTAGTTTATCCCAAGATTAATAATGTTCATTTTCTTTGGTCAGATATTTCATTTTAATTATGGAAAAATAGAGTGAAGTTTGTTTTCAAAGCCAGTGCATAGCACTGAAAAGCAAAGAATAAAATCAAATCTTGGTTTGCTTACTAATGTGATGCATTCCCTCTTAATTAATCATATACCAGTAAATATTTGTTCAGTTAACTTTCATTGTGTCTCGTCCCGCATCCTTCAACCCTACTGTTTATATTCTGTAGTTATTTTATGAGAAACTTGGTCATTTTCATAAAGAGGGGGATATTGCAGGTGACAAGTTATTTGAGTATTTCATTTATTTGGGTCCAGAAAGTATTTATTGAGGAGCCATAGGACAGGAGTTGTACTAGGCACCCTGTTTGAAAGAATAAAAACACAACCTGGGTACTCTAGTATCTTGCGATATAGAATGAGAAAACAAAGCCATAAACAATTTAAAAAATCAGGTAGTATTGAGTATGTTGTAATTCAAGAAGAATGCATTCAATCAATTTATCTAGGGAGAACCAACCATTTTCATACATACTGTCTCATGTCGTGAAGTGGGTATTATAATTTTAATTTTAGAGATGAGAAAACTAAGGCTTGGGAGGATAATGGATCTCTGAAGAATGCCAGGTTGGTAAGCAGCAGAACTAGGAACTAGGTCTGATTTTTGTGACTCCAGCCCCAAGCCCCACACCACATAGAAGAGAAGACTTAGTTATGCCTGTGGAGGGCAGCTTTCAGGAAGATTTAACTGAGGAGTCTTTCTTCATTTAACTGAGGAAACACTGATTAATCTGGATATAGAAGATGGAGCAGTAGCTTGAAAGTCCTTGTAGATGGAGAATAGCAGAGACAAAGTATTAGTTTGCTAGGGATGCAATAACAAAATACCACCAGCAGTATGGCTTTAGTGACAGAAAAAAAAATTCACACCTGGAGTCTGGAATTCTGAAATCAAGGTTTAGAAGGGTTCGTTTCTTCTGAGACCTCTCTCCTTGGCTTGTAGGTGGCTGTCATCTCCCTGAGTGTTTGCAGGGTATTTCCTCTGTGATTTTCTGTATTCAAATCTCTTCTTATAAAACCACCAGTCCTATTAGATCAGGGCCCATCCTCATGACTATTTGTCCTTATTTACCTCTTTAAAGATTGTGTTTCCAAGTACAGTGACATTCTGAGTACTGGGATCTTTGGACTTTAACATATGAATTTGGGGGAAGAGCACAATTTATCCCATAACAGGTAGTAAGAGGCCACAGGAACAATATGGATGCATGGGGACCCACAGTGCTTGCTCAAGCATGAGGCAAGTGCAGAGTTAAGACAGGGCTGGGTATGAGGTGAGCCCCAAAGTGAAAAGGGAACGGGATCAGAGTGAAGAGGTCTAGAAGGCTTCAGCAAACCATTGTATCAAGCCTTTCCTTCAAGTTCTCATGGAAAATGAAAATTGAGAGTTTAAACAAAACATATTTTTATAAAAGTTTTGGCATAATCTGTATTATATATATTAAATGATGTTCAGATAATTTAAAGATTTTAATTTTAACCTATGTGCTGAAGAAGAATATAGCACTCAGTGGAACTCTGTATTTTACCATTTCTAAAATACTGTAGGTTATTTTTTCTAGAAATTGCTATTAAGTTTCACTGTTACTACTATAGTTTGGGCATAAATAAAATATTTTCTTATTAAGTATTCGCATTTACATTCAGTGTCTATATATAGTCCACTTGATATGTAGGCTAAATTTCAACATATTTGGCATTTTTCCCTCAACTAGGCTGTATTTTAGGAGAAAAGTCACATGATTATAGAACTATTTCTGTGCTTACTA
This sequence comes from Carlito syrichta, assembly GCF_000164805.1. NCBI lineage: Eukaryota > Metazoa > Chordata > Mammalia > Primates > Tarsiidae > Carlito > Carlito syrichta. The sequence continues at coordinate 47,909 of NW_007070544.1, forward strand.
AAATACTGTCTAATGATTTCTGGATGTAGCAGAATTCCATCTGTATTGGCAACCTGTTCATCACACACTAAATATGTACAAATTTATTGCAGTAAACTACACAAATTTTGCCTGTGACTCACTTTATGTACAGAGATTGTGTTTGCATCCTAAGAAGTAATTCCTGTTTGGGCTGTACTTGACTAATTATCATGGCAGTTTTGCCCATCTAGTCTGCTTCTTCATTTACTTTGTGCTGCTTTTCTTTGTTATCTAGGCTGACATTGCAATTTTTATTTTCTACTTCTCATGGTTGCAAAATATGAAAGCAAAGGAAAAAAAAGTGCTTGTTGCCTTACTGCTACTTTTCCATGATAAGAATCAGTAGTGTAGGAAAGCTGAACTTTTAAGAAGGGTAGCAGATCTCATGGACTTGGGATTTTAATTTCCCACCATCACATTTCAGAAAGTCTAAGTTACTAGTTAAGGTAAGTGAGAGAAATAGTCACACGATGGAGAATTTTGTAGATATGTCTTCCCTTTCCTTCTATTTTAAAGTACATTTCTAGTATATCATTCTAAAAGTGCTATTCTCTCTTCTTCTAGCTTAACAATCAAACTACTTGGGGGGCATTTGGCAAGCTATAACTGGATTAAATCCGGCCTGCTCCTTGTTTCTTTGTTTTTATTTTAGTTTTTATTTTTTAGAGATTAGAGCTTCACTGTGTTGCCCAGGCTGGTCTCAAACTCCCAGCCTCGAGCAATTCTCTTGCTTTGACCTCTTAAAATGCTAGAATTACAGGCATGAGCCATTGTGCCCAGCCAGGCCTAGTTCTAGAAATAAAGTTTTATTGGAATATAGCCATGTTCATTCATGTTGATGCTTACTGTCGATGACTGCTTTGGCAATATACTGGCAGAGTTGAGTTATTAATACAAAGACTGTTCAGTCTCAGTGCATAAATTATTTACTATCGCGCCATTTACTTTGGTTTAGAGTAATAAAATTTTAATTACACACAATAATGAACATATTTTTGTATGTGATGATAAGAGTTTTGCTGGATTTATGCAGCATTTTTTTGAAATTTAAAAATAACTAGTAGTATAAATATAATTCTAAAACGTTTTGTCAGCTTGTAGATTTTATGTGACTTTCTCATGCAAAAGAAATACCAGTTTATAGAATACAGTGTTTTAAAATTTGATAAAGGCATATCTTGAACAGAAGCTGTTGTGAGTTTGTCAACTTTTCCACTTGACAGTTGTACCAAATTACTAAAAGTGGATTTTTAATAAAAGACATTAGAATCTCTGGTTGACTGTAACATGGGTTTTTGCTTGTTTTGTGTTAATTCCATGCTCTAAGGTAGCTCTAAGCTCCGGGAGCTCAAATATGAGGTACAGAAAAGAAGTTTCAGGGATTAAACTACTGATAAAATATAGAAACACTTTCTGTGTTTTAGTTCTTGTGTCAAAATACTTGCTATTTTGTACCTGGAAAAAGGAACCACAGGAAGTTTTGTACATAAGTTTCCCTGCTTTGCTTCTACAACTATTAGGTGTTTATCTTAGTCACTTCTGATTGGGACCAGGAAGTCTACCCAATAGGAACATTCTGTATTGAGTAGTTCCTGACTACCAACAAAATCAGATGTGTTCCCTTGGAGACATGAGAACTAGAGATAAAAATGTAGACTGCAAAGTGGTGGGAATGACTAGAGACTAACAAAGCATGGATGCTTATAGAGAGCCTCAGTAGTAGTCAGCAGGAAACAGAAATGGGGGGAGAGAGAGCAGGAAGGGGGAAGCAGAGAGGGATATGGAGAGCAAATAATGTAGAAACAGATGAAACAAGGAAAGAAACTGAGTCAGAACAATGAGAGAGTGGATATGGTCAGAAGCAGACATCACCCATCTTTGAGGAGATAACTGCTTGAGTTGCTGATGTGACATTGGAAGCTTGTGTATGTGTAGCAGAGGTTGCATTCCAATTCTCCCTAAAAGCATTCATCAATCTCCCATATATTTATATGCCTCGTTGCAGGAAGGCTTATCACCTACAACAGAGTTACAAATATCAAAGTCCCAATTATATGCATAGTTAATTGATCATTTTCTTAATCAATTATGGTGGCAATGAATTACAAAACAGCCTTATTTATAGTTTAGCTAAGGTTCTCAAACTTAAATGTATAGGAGGTCAGATGTGTCCATGAGTGAATCAGTTCGAGTATTGAAAGGGATGGGCCATGTTGGGAAACAGAAAGAAGCTGCACGCTGTTGGAAGTGACACGTAAATTAGCGCAGCCATTATGGAAAATTGTAGGGAGGTTCCTCAAAACACTACAAATAGAATTGTTATAGAATTCATCCACTCCTCTTTGGATGCTTACCCACGAAACGTTTGAAATCAGCATGTCCAAAAGGTATCTGCATGTCCATGTTTATCACAGCACTATTCACAACAGCCAGGTTATGGAATCAACCTGAGTTCATCAGTAGATATAGAGATAAAGAAAATGGGTAACACATACACAATGAAATACTATTCAGCCTTTCAAAAAGGAAGAACTTCTGCAATAGGATGGATGGAATTGGAGAACATTATGCCAAGTGATACAAGCCAAACATAGAAAGGCAAATATTATATGTTCTCACTTACAAGTACAATGAAAAATAGTTGAACTCGTGAAAGCAGAGCATAGAATGGTGGTTACCAGAGGCTGGGGAGTGGAGAGAATGACAAGATGATATTCAAAAGTGCAAGACCTCACCACTTAGATAGGAGGCATACGTTTGAATCTTTTATTATATCAGTTTTACAGTGGTAAATACAGTTAATAATTGAGTACTAGACATTTTATGTCACTAAGAGTAAATCTCAAATGTTTTCATTGCAAAAAATGTCAAATACTTGAGGCAATGAAGAAGTCAATAGTATAAGTTAATCATTCCACATTGTATTTAAATCACAGTATCACTTTTTAACCCCATAAATATATAAAACTATAGTTTATCTATATATATTATAAAATAAATGAATAAAATTAAAAATAAAAGAGGCAGGTTCTACTTTGCTCCAACTAATTGTTGTGTCAAAGACCATGTTATGGGGCCTGAGTTGCTAAATCTTCTCATTTTTCAACAGAAGCTAGAAATCACAATTTTATGAGAATACTGCTTTTAAAATGTAGAGGTAGTTGGTTAAAAAACAACAGTAACAATTGTTGGGTGAAGAAAATATTTGTGCACAAGACTTGGCTTATGATATTGGATTTATAACTAACTACAAGACTGATTTTTTATAGCCCTTTTCTTTCGCAATAGCAGTATGTTTCAGGCATGAATCAATAACTCTTTTCTACAATTTCTTTTCGTCCACAAAAATAGCCTTGGTCCTAGCTCATCTCATGAAATGGGATTTCACCCCACTGTGTAGTTCAGGGTTTTTATCTTTTGGCTAGAAACCTCCAAGGCCAATATCTCCAAGACAGCCAGTGATGAGTTGTGACATGTATCCAGTGCATCAATTGTCAACTTGAGTGACGCCAAAATGAAGACCTGTCATTTTGTACCAGAAACCTCTTCACTTTATTTCCTGTTGCTTCAGCAATACAAAGTGACAGTGGTGTTTGGGTGTGCATCGGGGCTCTTTACCTTCTATCTGAGAATTTCATCTGACATAGGAAAATTGCTACAGTTCTCTAATCTTTCATCTTTGTATCACATTTGCCAAATTTTGTTTTCATTTCATTTTATTTATTCAACCCGAATTCCTTCTTAAACTTTACACTGTTAGTAAGTGAGTAAGTGATATCTTGTTTGGATACTATTTTCTGTGGCAGTTGTAAAACTTTTTACTGTAATCATTTTGATTTACAGTATTTTTTCATTTGTCACAATGACTAAATAAGGCTTCGGTAGCATTTTCTATTTACTTGTATTAGGTAGCGTATTTAATTGCATTCAATCTCTAGAGAAACTTAGTGCTGTGTTGTTAATTTTATAATTTAATACCAATATATAAACTTATCCAACTTGTCATTTGATATCCAGGATCATTTACTTTTCAAGTGGGTTCTTCTAATGAGTGAGTTCATTTTTTTAATGCACACAAATCTTGAATTATGGGTACCTTTTTACACCATGGGTATCAATGAAAATTTATAAACTTTACTTGAAGTTGTACTTGAAGTAGGACATGAAAGAGTTAAAAATTTACAATATTGGGTGGAAGAAGGATAGTTAGGTCAAATATCTTGATTGATCTTGGCCTTTACAAATATTCTGTTCTATTATACTTTATTGCAGCATGTCATGATGGACTCTCTAGCTAATGATTCCCTTGCTTATAAGAAGGTATTAAAGAAAAGTGTTGAAAATAATATTAGCAAGGAGGAGACCTTACCATAAAGAGCGGATATGCTTGTAAAATTCCTCACTTGAAACATTTGTTGAATGACTGTCCTCTGTTGGTTGCTATATTTTGGAGAGTTCCAGAGGAACAAGTAGAACTTGCAAAAATTCTGAACTTGCAAAAATTGGCTTTAGAAAGTGGTTGGTCAGTGGTGAGTTCAGAAATAGGATGAGAATAAAATTGTCAGTTCATTAAGACCAAAGCATCTAGCCTACAATACTAAATCTCACAAGGCTTTACACTCCAAAATATTAATGTCGCCTAATGTTTATGCCTATTCACAGCACCTTATAACACATTCTCATTTGAGCCTCACAGCATTTTCAGGTAAGTAGTATCATTCCCAAAGTACACTCAAGAGAGGACAAAAGTTGGAGAGATGTTACATTTATCCAAGCCCACCCAGCCAAGGTCCAAGGAAAGGACTAGAAAAGGAATCCAGAACTTCTTTCCACACTAGGCATCCCTTCATAGCCATCCACAAGAACAACTAACCCTTGCATGTCAGCAAATATTTGTCATGAAAATTTTGCAAATCCTTTGCTTCATCTGACTTATTGATTGAACAAAAGAAAAAATCATGTACTTTCAAGTGCAAGTACATATGTGTACTTTGACATATATGTACCATGGCTAGTCCACATTATAGTTGGTACATGTAAAAACAAATAGGACAAACCACAGGCACTCTAAAGTTTCACAAATAATTACTCTTCTCTAATCCTTTGGCATTTCCCATAATGAGATCCAAAGTCAAATTGCATCAAAATCACCTTGAATTCTTATTTAAAATGCTTCTTCTCAAGCGAAAACCCAAAACAGTTTAACTAATATCTCTATGGTGGAAACAGGAAAACGTCTTTTAAATTTTTTCTCAAAAAGAACAGTAAGGCATACTGAAATATGAAAAATCCACCTGGATTTATGGAATTCTGGTGTTTCATGTGTAATTATTTTATGAATTTTCACTTCATTTTGGAGCAAACACGAATAGTTAGAAGAAAAGGAATAAAGTCAGTCAGTACTTCTACCCAAATTCTAGTTCCCTTTACTCAACTATAGTTGACTGTACTCTAGAAATCAGGAACAGCTTAGTTCTTACAAGTTTATTGCAGTTATTCTTATTGAATATAATTAGAAAAAAAAGGGAACCCCATAATTACAAATATAAAGAAGAGAAGTATAGTGGAAAGCGGAGAATGAAGAGAGGTTACTATTATTAAAAAAAAAACTTGGTAAAAATGGAATTTTAAAGAGATTAAAAGAAAACGAGGAGCAAACATGTTAAAATTAGATCTCCATCCAAGAACAAACTGAAATGATTATAAGATTTGATGATGGAGATAGGATCCAGAGGGAGAAGTTACTCAAGAGTATAAAATCACAATGACATTTAACATCTGGGCAACTCCATCAGAAAAGAGTAGCCTTGTTCATTGTATATCATTTGTAATAAAGCTAAAAAAAAATGTAGAGGCATTTCAGTGGAATGATAAGAGGAGATTCAAAAATTGTGTGATGATCAAAGGGTTATAAATGTTTTTTTCTAATAAGCAGTCATCCTCATCAACTTAATATATATAAATATTATCAACACTTTTCATTTAATATATTATTCATTGTCTTGTCTTAGAAGACTTTCATATTCATTCAAAAAGTTAGACTTCTCACCCTAGTTCACCATAGGATCTTAAGTCCCTAAGTTCTCTTGAATTTTACTGGAACCTTCTAAATGGGAGAACACATGACATTCAGGTGCATAATGATTTGCGCTTTAAAGTTTGAAGTGATCCACATGACGAGAGAAGAGAAGACTTACGGGAATCAACTTTAGGATGCCGGGGAATCTGTGAGAGATTTTAAGAAGAAAGGATCTAATTTGCAGAGAGTATAGTTTTTCAGGTCAGTTGCAAATTATGATTTGAGGTGAAAAATGAAGACACAGCCTCACAGGACCAACCTGGAGATCAGAAACAGGGCCTAAAAGCTCCTATGAAAGCCCAAAAGAGCTGGTCGTATTTGGAATATGGTGACCTCTTGAAAGAGAAAGAACCCCTAATGGATTCCAGAAGCATGAGCCTGGAGACACAGAAAGGAATACAGGTGATGGGAGGCATGGACATGAGGAGAAATTGTTTCTTAGGGAAGAGAGCTCGATTCCAGATGTTAATTCTAGATGCTGAAAAATTAGATTGGAAAAACACCTGGATGTGTTCAACTATATCAGAGTGAAAGAGAAGTAGAAAAGACAAATCAGAGACATCTGTGAGTCATGGTGGCTCATAAATCCCTGAAATAGAGAGTGTATGTAGGGGGAGAAGGAAAGCCAAATCATGGGTCTTTTTATGGGAGACAAGAAGAGAATTTTACACACACACGCACATACACACAAACACACACACACACACACTCACAGTCAAAATGCAAGAAGAACAATGAAGAAGTAGAATTTCCCTTAAATCAGAAAGTATACTGGGGGAAAAAATAGTGAGAAATACCCAGAGCTCTAGACAAGTAGAGTTGTTGTTGATGCTTCCTGAACTAAAAAATAAATCCTTCTGGTTAGTATTACAAACACAAAATAGAGAATTGCCTAGCAAACACACTGAAAAATCCAATTAAATGTCTGCCTCTCCTCCCCCTTGTATCTGGTCTTGAATTTGATCACATCCAAAGTAAGCAAGGAAGGCAAGCATGCGATGTCCAAGTCACATTAAAAGAATTGATTTTGTCTCATAACAACATGCTTTGGGTTCATAAGTTAATTAATCCAGCATTCCATCTCAAGACTGCTGCTTCTTATTAGACTAATAGATATTTCAGGTTTTTCGTCAGTACTTAAACACGTGTGTAAATTTCCTGGAGGGAGGATGGTGATTACAATCCCCCAAATTAATTCTCCCATTCACAGTCCTCATTACCAGTTAATTGCTCTAATCTGACAGAGGCAGCCTGGGCAGGGAAATCAGAAAGCAGACATTTCAGTAACCTCAAATTAGTTGGGTGGTTTCCCCAAATCATTGAGGCACCCAGTGCTAGGGTGCCTGCACTCTATGTTATGCTAGCAGAATTGCCCTAGTGATTTTAGGCAAAAAATTAAAAGGTGGTTGGACCAGCCTAGCTTTTCTGTGTGATTTCAGCTTTGCAGGGAACAGAGGCAAGTAATGTGGTGAAAAGAAACAGGAAACCCAATCACAATGCCACACACTGTTGGGGTAACAGTAAGACAGCACTGGAAATATGCCTACATAACCACTAGGGATGGATTGAGGCTGTGAAGCATCTGGGGAGGAGGACAGAAGAGAGGACAGGAGGTCTGCTACCCAGAATGAAAAGCAGCTAATATGCTCTGAGAAGAGGCAGTCAATCACAGGAAAGCACAGTGAGTTTCTCCTGAGAACCACGCAGGGCAATGCATTGAGGAAATGGAGTTACTTGTAGACATGATCCTTTTATTCAGTGGTTTTCAACCCAGTGGGAAAATAGATGAGTAAACTTACAATTAAAATACAGTGTGAGGAACACTCTAGTAATTGTATGTGGAGAGAGCAATGAGAGTACAGAGGAAAAGGCAAATAATTTGGTTGAGTTATAAAATCATTTTATGATTACAATAATAACCATAAAAATGGACAATGACTGTCATTCAATATGCTAGATACAACTTTATGGATTTCAAGCACATTCATATAGATTCTAACTTTCTTTATTACAATATTTGAAATAATGGAAAACATTATTGGCTTAGTTTTGCAATATAGTCTTGGACAATATATTGAAAGATACAGTGCTAATTAGTGACATGGGTTACGTCATTGTTTTTAAAATTATAGTTATATGGTTTTTGCCCATTGCTTATTTTGTATTTTAAATAACCTCCTAGAGATAAATATCAGAATTAGTCCTAGAGTGTGGCTTTTAGACAATACATAGCACAGTGTAATTGGGAAAACAAAGTAGATGGTATATTAGAAGGTGGGACAGATGTAAACAGCAACATGACCTGAGTTATCAGTGTTGGTCTCCCTGGCTTGTGTGGTTATAAAATCCAGCATGAACACGGTTGATTTTTTTTTAAGTTTTTTTTAAAAAGTCACACAAACCATGAGACTTCCAGGAGAAAACCCAATCAAATAAGTTGGGAAAAGAAATGTGTTATGCTCTGAATTGTGTTTTCCTCCCCCAAAATTGGTATGTTGAAGTCCTAACCTCAATGTTATAGCATTTGAAGATAGGGTCTTTAAGGGGATAATGAAATTAAAATTAGGTAATCAAGGGGGAGGCCTATCTCAATATGACTGGTATCCATATAAAAAGAGAAGATTGGGACACAGACATGTACAGAGGAAAGACCATGTGAAGACAGAGGGAGAGAACACCATCTAGAAGTGAAAGAGAGAGACCTCAGAAGGTCTCCTTGACTGTAGACTTCCAACCTCCAGAACAATGAGGAAATACATTTCCACTGTTTAAGCACCCTCATCTGACGTACTTTGTTATGGCAGCTCTAGCAAACTAACACAGAATGTATTTTCTCTTCATAGTCAAAAATCAGTGGGTTGTCTATGCAAACAGTTGTCTTTTTCCATGTAAAATCCCTGTTCTTGATGATACATGAAAGAAAACAAGGAAGAATGGACAGTTCATGCCAACAAACATACTGAGTGAGGACTGGTCCTTTTGTAATTCTGTCAAATGAGGTAGAAGGCGTGGCCTGAGTCCTGAACTGATGCCTCATTACCAGAACGTTAGGCCAGTGATAGGCACTGTGATGATGGTTGAGAGTAACTGTTCAGATGGTACAGAGCAAGGGTGACATCCAGTGGCTGGTTCTATCAACTAGGCTCCTGGACACCAACTCAGGGTGTGTGCCAGATGGTGGAAAAGGATCTTTAGGGACACTTATGAACCTTACATCCAGTGCAGCTCTGTGGTAGGTAATAATGAAATGTGAGCAAAAAGTGGTGATCACTCTGTCTTGAGATGTAGAGAGTAGGGCCCTCGTGTTATTATTAGACCATCAGGAACACGCTGACAGCAGAAAGGAAGCACTATAAATCAACGTAATCTTCAGTACACCTTATGCTTGATTCTACCACCTAGAAAAGACTCAACAATGATTTATGTGAGGAGAAAGAAGTTCCCTTAACATATACTTTTCTACAGAGCCAGCTACCTCGATAATAGAATTGAATTATGATGTATAATGGATCTTAGTTTCTTATAGACAGAGAATATATTTTATTTTAAACTTAGTTAAAGTTTAACTTGTACCCAGTTACGAACTAATGTCAAGAATGGCTTAAAATGACACCTCATGCTGCAAAATCTGTATTACATTAAACTGTCCCATACGCATAAGTAGTAGTTTTACTTTATAAACTTTTAATGGTTTTTATTTCTTTTTAAAAATCTTGTGAGAGAAATTAGGCTTTGAAAATTTGAATATTTAAATAGAGGCTGTCACCCTCAGCTGAGTTTGCTGACCCCCATTGCAAATGTGTTTTAAAAAGCAGAGAGAAATTGTGCTCCCTAACTTTGAGTAGTTTACATATGAATGCATGCTTCCCTCAAAAAATTAAAACTAAAGATATACCAATGTCATACCCATGTGCAAATTACATGTGTACATTGGGAAGAGATATGCTTTTATGTAGCAGAGGTAATGACTGCACTTCTCATCTTGCTCAAATAGAGTATACAGAAGGCAATGAGGGAAGATGGATGAATTTTGGCAAGTGGGATTGGTTGTTTTTTCTTTATGTAGAGCAATATGAATAAAGTTAGAGGTGACCCTGAGAGCTATTTATAAAGATGACTTGGGCCTACCCTAAATCTTTTATGACCCTGCTAGCCCACAGTCACAGTCCATCCTGGCTTTTGGCACTTCTCCCTTGTTGTATTTGGTCCCATATGATGCCTTTGTTTTGTGCCAACACAAAAATCAAGTCTGATTTGTAAACTACTCAAAGTCAGGGAGCATAACTTTTCTCTGCTTTGTAAGACAAATTTGCTAACCCATTGTCTTAAACACTCCAAGATACATAGCAAGTGTTTAGTAAATACATGCTGACCCTGAAAAGCCAGGGAGGAAAGTGACAACTGAGAGAAGAGAAAGATTAGAAAGGAATGGAAAAATAGATGGAAAAATGGAAAAATTACGAAGGGGTCTCCCCCACCATAACTGAAATTACCTTTTGGAAGACTGACCTCTTGTAGTACACTCAGAATGTGTTCCTCCAGAGGAAACGGTCAACCAAAGATTTTTTTTTTTTTTGGAAGATTTGAGAAGGTTGCATCACAATTTGAGGAAAAAACATCCTGAGTTGTGGCAAACAGGGGACTGGTTGTTCTTCCATAACAACACACCTGCTCACATCGTGCTGAGGGTTCAGTGGTTTTTGAACCAAAAACGGCATGACTCCTGTGCCCTGCCCTCCCTGTTCAACCAACCTTGCCCCGAGCGACCTTTTGTTTTCCTGGCTGAAAAACCTCCTCAAAGGAAAAAGGTTTGCTGGTGTGGAAGAAGCGAAACAAAAAATATCAGGAACCCTAAAGTCAGAAAGTAAACAAGAAACGTTCTGCCTGGAGGACAAATACATTAATGGTGTCTTCTGGAGTTGAGCAGGCAACCCAGTCATAAACGACTCCATGAAGATGGGTCATAAGCTGAACCTTGAGGAAACTGAATAAAACCAAGAGAAGAAGGGATTTTATTCCCAAAAATGGTCAGAGTGTGGGAAAAATCCTACTCAGCAAAAATGAATAGGGCATATTTAGAAAAGTTCTCTGAACTGAAGGATATTAAGGGATAGTAGAAGTAAGGGTAAAAAAGATCTATTGGGACCACATTGTAGATGACTACTTCCAAGCTACAATGTTCAAACTTGGAACTGTGGGCAGTGACTTGCTGAGAGAACTTTAAGGAATATTAACTTGGCACTAAGGTACAGGATGACACAAGAAACAGATCAATTAGAAAGCTATTGCAATAAACCAAGTGTGATTGCACATGGATTTGAACTATGATATTGGCAGTAGAGATGAGATGAGTGCAAGATATAGTTGTAATTTTAGTAAGAATTGATAAGACATAACTATTTAGTTAAATAGTTAAATAAGGCTAATCTCCAGTACCTGGGCTATGACAGCCGTTGGAAGAGAAAATTCAGGACAAGGAGCCAATTGAGGACATAGAGAAATATTGACTTTGTTTGGGGACATGATGCCAAGAACCCAAAGTGAGAATATTCACTAGACATTACGAGACAGGACTGGAATTCAAATGGAAGGTCAGTCATAGAAATGCAAAATTAAGAATGTGAAGCCACAAGAAAGAATGAGCTCTCTATAGACCGAAAAGAGCACATACTGATTCTTAAGGGATACCTATATTCAAGGGAAGTTGGAAATAAGGGCAGCCAGAGAAAAATGAAAAAAACAAACAAACAAACATAATAGGTTTTACTGATTCGATTGCTGGTTTGGTTCTTTGCTTATATAAACATTCATTTAGTTATTTATTTTATCCCAACTTCTGAATCAGAGTATTGTAATATTAACCACTTTACTAAAAATTAACAAAATCTGTAAAGTAAGCTTTTTTAAAACTTAATTTTTTTACAACTCTATCATGTAGAGACAAAATTACCAAATGAGGAATCTTGAATTCTGGCAGTTATTTTCTACATGTATACCTTTAGATCGGGCAATTTAGAGTCTAAAATCAGAGATGTCATCTATAAAATGAGAGTGAAAGATATTCTGCAATTTTTTCTTTTTTTTTCTTTTAAATATGTGGGGTACAATTCAGTGCACAATTTTTTTTGATAATTACATTTGACAATTCATATAAAGGAACTATGTCAGACCTCTGGCATATACAGTAAATGTTAGTCCCTGACTCCTGACTTCTTAGTAAATGCAATGTTGAAAGTCGACTGTTCAATATTTACATATAACATTCATCTGTTTATGTTGTCTTTGAGTTTCTATCACGCTCAGGCACTGTTCTAGATGCTGAGGATATAGCAGAAAAATAAATAAATTTCAGTCTTCCTGAGGTCATACACTAGTGGGAAAAGAGAAAATAAACAATAAACTAAAAATACATAGAACTCCAGGCCATGATAAATAAACTATTTGAAGTAAAATACAGCAGAATAAGAGAATGACAAGATGATGTGGGAGTGGTTCTATTTTAGATGCAACAAGGGCACAAGACAACTGAAATGAAAAGGAGAAAGAAGGGGGCGGAGAGAGAGAGAGAGAGAGAGAGAGAGTCATAAAAAGATGTTTGGGGAGAGAAAGCATGTGGAGTGGACAAGTATAATGTCCATGAGGTGGCTGTGAGTGGCAAATATGAGGATTAACAGGGCAGACCTGTGAAGTTAAAGTGACATGCACCTGGCATAGGGGTCAGTGCTGCCGGCAGAGCTAAGGCTCTACATAGATCTAATAGTGATGGGAAGACATTGGAGATTTTAGAGCAAGGGCATCACATCATCTGCTTTGGAAGAACATTCGAGTTCAGTTAAGGAAATGCTCACCAAACCTCTGAATTGCACCTCTCTATGCCTCCCATTTCCTCCCCCACCCCATAGCCTGTATATCAGTGCTATACTATATTTCTGGGTGAAAGGCAACAAAGATTCTTCAGCATCACAAGTGAGGGGAGTGCTGTGTTAAAGGATTTTTAAAGTTTTATGAAAGAAAATGAAAAAAGAAATATCAAGGGCACCACATTTTTCTCATACCCTACTGTAAAAAAAAAAAAAACACACAGAGAAAACTTCACCATTTGTTATCATACACAGTTGCATTAGTTAGTGGCCATTACAAGTCAATGATGAAGACACTTTGACTTCATATTTGAGAATAAAAGTAGCAAAGATCTTAGGTTGTAAGGTGGCATCCACATAGTGAATTTATTTTTTTTAATGCTGCTAGGATTTCTTAGAAAAAAATGAGAGCATATGGTGCTTCACAAGTGCCTGCTGGAAAATTATAAAACCAGCAACAGTATTTCTGGCTGCTGGGATCCTGTGAACAACTACCTCCAAAAGATAGAGGGAGCAAAGGCACACAGGATGCCTTTCTAACGCCACACAGTTTGTGAAATTTTACAAATTGTTTTCTGTCAGCTAGAACTTGTAGTTCTATCAATCACATAAGTGGAGCAATATATTAATAGTCATTTATTTTTAGCTATATTTTAACTTTAATGAATAAGTTTCAAACCACCACCACTCTATTCATTCCAGATACCAAAGCTGTTGCTCAAGAATATTAAGACAAATAAGAATATTAAGAAAATGCCAAAGGGGTAAGAATAACATATGATAACAGTGTCAGTTAAGAATTAGCTGAATCAAAATCTGAATTTTGGTCCATTGGGTTTCAAAGTCTATGCCCTTGATGTCTATCATAGAACCACAGAGTAGGGAGGTTTTTCAGGGCATTATATTTGCTGAAAATAAGAGAGACTACCTTAAATTTGTCCAAGAAAATAATACTAGAGAAACACATAGCTCATCTAGTTTATCTCATTGTGCCTCCATAACATTATTGTTTGCTAGAAAATGAGGTGATAGTTTTCAAATATAACAGTAAAATAAAACTCGTAGCCGGGCTTGGTGGCTCAGCCTGTAATCCTGCGCCCTTGGGAGGCTGAGGTGAGTGGATTGCCTGAGCCCGCGGGTTCGAGACCCGCCTGGGCAGCGAGACCTC
>NW_007070544.1:62056-70545 GCF_000164805.1 Carlito syrichta
GGCTGCGGTGGCCGGGACCGGCCACTGCACTCCAGTCTGGGCGACAGAGTTAGACTCCAACTCAAAAGAAAAAAAAAACTCGTAAATATAAAACATTATACATTTAATAGTCAAGTCATATTACCCTTGTAATCATTGTAAATTTAATAGTCAAATCAAATTATCAGTGGGATAATTTGATATAACCAAACCATAACATATAATTTGATATAACATAACCATTAGACATTATATGAACATATTAAGAGAGTAATAATGAGCATTTTCAGTGCAATATTCAGATCAACAGTTTAAACCCAAAACGTTTATAACTGCAGACTAGATGCATGCAGATTCATTGATTTATATCTTTTATGTTGAGTGTTTTATACAATTTTAAGAAACACTTGAGAAATATTTCGAAATGGAATTCATATAATGAATAATAAACAACACACAGTTGTTGTTGTTTTTTTTTCTAGCAGGATTTATTGAGAGGACCTAAAAACTCACACAGTGGGAGGGGACCCAAGGGGGTTGCCCAACACACAGTTTTTTATCTAGAAATATTGTTGAGGAAATTTTTCCCTTATTATTTCTTGGAAATGCTTATCAGTCACTGAAATACATTACAATAATAAGAGAAGTGAACCTTTCCAGGCTTTGAGTATTAGATTTGCCTTTGGTTTTTCGAGTGTAGTGAAACTATGCTCTGGTTTTTAAATTAGAAAGAAAATTTTATCACTAATTAATCTCTGATATTTGGGATGAAAGAAGAATTAGAAGTTGTTTTCCTTAAGAAATTGCAATCTGTGTCTATTTATAGACATGCATATATTCTCACACATATGCAGACACACACAACCATATTCAAAGCCCATAGTATATTCTATAACCACACTTTGCAGAAACGCAGAGTTTGTGTGGACCAGCAGAGCCAGGTGGAGCAAAACTTAAGAGGACCTTGAGGATGGCAAGCATTTGATTCTGGGGAGTAAAGAAAAGGGAGAAGGACATTACAGTTAGTGGTTGTAGCCTAGGTAGATACAAAGACCAGAGTTAACAAGCACACTGTATGGGCTAGTCTCCAGGAGGCCTGCCTGACTGAGCGGAAGAGGCTATCTGCAGGGATGATGCAGAAGAGCACTGGCCACAAGCTAAGCCTGGGTGATAGAAGACTGTGCTTGCTCTGATAGGTAAACTATTCACACAAGGAGGGCCCAACATTCACACGGTACGGGTTGTATTGGCAAGAAGTAGACGACAGGTTGGCTTAGGTGACAGCAATGGGCATCTTTAAATGAGAATAACATGAGTGAGATTTCAAAGGAAGCACCAACAGAATTGAACTGTATTTGAGCTCTAAGTTAATGTAGGCAGAAAATGCCAATTGATTAGAATAACATATGACAACCACTTCTTAAGTAAATAATTTGGCAGCCTGGACCTTTCTTTGCCTCATTTACTGAAGCAAGAATCAGCCGTTTGATTTTTCAGCTGCTCTCACAAAGTAGCTCAAGGATATGCTTTCCTTCCCATGTTTAATCACAATTTCATTACAGTATGCATATAGATTTTTCCCCTCTGGGTCTTTAGAGGGCATCTGAGGTTTAGAGGAAGTTTAAAATCTCTCTCTAACCTTGAGATTAAATTAATGTTATTTTAGATTCAAAACTTTCTCCTGCACATAGCAGATAATTAATGTAATTGAAAGAGATTTGATTCCCAGATGTTTATGCATTTGTGATCCCAAAGGCTTCCCTCAGGGAGTCATTCTCATTTGCAGTTAGAGACACAATGGAAAGACAGCCTCAAAGCAAGCAAACAGTGTCAGTTAAATTCAGATGTCAAACTTGGACTTTGGTGACAGCCCTGGAGTATAACATGGTTATGCTAGGTCTCACATCAGTTTCTGAATTTTGCCAATTATGATATTACACAGACTTCCTAACAAAGGTGGCATCTTAACAAAAGACCATTCTTAATGACTATTCCTTCTTTCCTCACTAGTTGCAGAACAAAATGTTTTTGTAGCAAAGGAAGTTTTCACGGACGCCCATTGAGAGAAATCGAAGTAGAAGAGAGGCTACAAAACAGTGTGCTCAGTACCAGGAATTTAGAAGTTAAATGAAGAAATAAGGCAAATATCAAATACCTCCCAACGGCCCCACCTCCTAACACTATCACCCTGGGGATAACAATTTCAACATATGAATGTTAGCGGAATAAAAACAAAGCCTGAAAGCGTACAACATTCTTCTTTTTGAAATATCTGTAAGTAGAAGTCAAAGAACAAATAGCCTTTGGGAGGTGATTAGGTCATGAAGGTGGAGACTTCATGAATGGGATTACCAACCTTAAAAAAAAAGCCCTGACAGACAGCTCTCACCCTTTCCACCATGTGAGGACACAATAAGACCTTATTGTTTATGAACCAGAAACCCTCACCAGAAACTGAATTTCCCAAAGTTTTGATCTTGGATTTCCCAGCCTCCAGAACTGTGAGAAATTACATTTCTGTTGTTTCTAAGCCACCCAGTTCATGGTATTCTATTATAACTGCTCAAGTATACTGAGATACTGTAGCATAGAAATTACTAGGAGAACATAGAAGAGTAGCCACAGGACACGTTGTATGTGACCAGATCAAAGCACAGGGAAGAAGTATGGGTTTTGTTCTGTGTCTAGGATTTTCTTCTGCTCCTCCTGACTTTCTGTGACTCTGGCTGGGGTTGGGGCCTTCTACATTTTGAAGAGGTGAGCCTAGAAGTCTGCCTTTTGCCTTGTGAGATCTGACACCGATCTGTATAAATTGGGAGGGGAGTTAGTGTATTATCCCTGAACTGAAAACAGAGATCCTGAGTGTCAAGCTTCAGAAGAAAATATCGCCTGAGACTATTCATGTGCTTCCTGCACACTGCCTTTGAGAAACGTGTCCTAATAATTCTGGCTTCAAGTTAAGGTAGCCGTCATAACACCACACAATTTTCATTTTGGTGTTTCACAAAATATGTATTTTTCCAGAAGCCAGTTCTAAATTTTAAGAGTTTCATGTTTTGACTTATTAGGTGACAAATACAGTTAAATAACAAGCTTTCATTTGGATAGCGATGATGTATGAAGAAAGCTCCCCTCTGATATTCCCACTGATAATAATAGGGAGTGTGGAAGGTTGAGACATTTTTTTCTGGATGACTGTGGGTAATCTTCATCTTTATCAAAAGAGCTATTAAATATGTCATGTGAATAAGAAAATGAATCCATGGAAGGCGGTCCTGGTATTAGATTTCAGAAAGTTGTATGATGCTTTCACAGATTTTCCTTAATTTTGGAAGAACATTGCCATGCTGGATATCTTATAATTATTCTTAGAAATACAGTATTCTGCTGGATGTGGGGGCTGACACCTATAATCCTAGCACTTTTTGGGAGACCGAAGTGAGAGGACTGCTGGATCCCATGGGCTCGAGACCAGCCTGGGCAACTTGGTGAGACCTCATCTCTATGATAAGTCAAAAAATTAGCTGGGCTTGATGGCTCGTGCTGTAGTTCCAACTGCTTGGAAGGCTAAGGCGGAAGGATGGCCTGAGCCCAGCAGGTCGAGGCTGTGGTGGCTGGGAATGTGCCACTGCACTCTAGTCTGGGAAACAGAGTGAGACTCTGACTCAAAAAAAAAAAAAAGAAAGAAAAAAGGAATACCGTATTCCTAATCGAGAAGTCTGCAGATGTGGCCTGAACCTTCTGGCTCACGTGTATAATTGGTAGCAATTAATAATTTTAAAGGGTAAAGAGGCTTTCCCCCCTTGGCTTGGAAACTATTAATATCAAATGAAAGTACATACTGGCATCAAGGGGAGCCCAGGCTCCTTGCCTTTTCAATTTCATTTCACATTACCTGCTGACTTCCAAGAAATCCTTCTGGCATAATTACACTTCCCCATAGTATCCTTATCCTTCCTCAAGACTTTCACTCTTTGCTGTAGTAATCTACACAGGCACAGGGAAATGCATCTATTTTCTCCCCTAAGATATGTTGCTTAAATGTAAAAGAAAACTACTTGGCACTCTTAACATACACACACACACACACACACACACACACACACACACACACACACACACACACACGCCTCTCAGAATTTCTCAGCTCCTCACAAGGGTATGTGTTCTCCTTATGGAGGAGTTGATATGGTTCCATTTATAAAAATAGAAGCTATTTAAATGGGAAAAGCTTTCCCTTATATCATCTTTGGACCAAATGTTTTTCTAAAAACATAACATTCTTTTTTTTTTTTCTAGTAGAAAAGACAGATTATACGTGGTTTCAAGGTTCATCAAATCTCTAAGAGTTTTCTGTGGGTTAATGCATTAGACAGTCAAGTTCTCACAAGTGCCAAAATGATAACAAGTGAATTAAGAGCTGATTTATGAAATCACGTTATGTATCTTTGTGTGTGGTTTGTAGTATATGCATTCTATATAAATTGACATTTTGTATGTTAGTATTAAAATCATATTGTTTTTATTTTCTATTTAGAAATTCATATAGTGGTTTTTAGGAAGTTGGGAAGTGGAGCCAGTATAAATTGTTGCTTTAACTCTTTTTTCACTACTTCAGGGAGGCAAAAAGAGGAGTTTACATCTCTTCTTTCTAGTCCTTTTTAAGCTTGTTTATTCATCACCGCCTTCAAAAGTTCCCGTTTCTCTAGTTTATATTCATAGACATTCTGTCAGATGTGACCTTGAGATTCAGAAATCCACTCTTCATCCAATGCAAGATTCTCTCTATTATCCATATTCTCTTCTGTTTTAACATATCCACTAGGTTGTATAATAGAGTACCAGGGATGGGGTGAGTAGGGAGTGTGGTGGGCAGAGCTTCAGAACGAACATGACCTCCTTCACGCTTTTGGCTACATTAAAACCCTGTAAGAGTTAAGTATAGCATTGAACTTGCTGTGCTATGAATTGGGCTTGATTCAAGTTGCATTCTTTACCCTTACCCCCCTCCAACACCAGCTCCTCTACCCTGTATGTCTCTCCAGTGAGAGATTCTGGGTCTCAGCTGGTTTCCAAGGACAGAGAATTACAGGATATGTTCTAATTATTACAGATACTTAAAATGAGACACATCTGCCTGGACAGTTGGTCCCCGGTATGCTCCTCTGAAACAACATACAAAAGTGGGTCTTATCTCTTTTTAATAAACTACTTCTTCAAATATTTGAAGAAAACTATATTCTACTAATCATAGCTTTTGCAGGCTAAATTGTTTCAGATTCTTTAAGCATGATTAGTGTCATTTATCAATAACAGTAGTACTTGATGGTATTTCTACAACACTTTGGAGTTTCTCTCATAGCTGTATGTTCTTAATTTTATAAACCAGAAAACTAAGACTCAGAGAGGATAAGTCACATGCCTTAATAATTGATTCAACAATAATTATTGAGTGCTTATGTTGACCTTTTTCATTAAATGTAACTAAAGTTGTGAGGGGGTCTATATGTGTATGATTAACTTAGAGGATAACCTTAAACCAATTTCTATCAAACTTTATTTTGCCATTTTCTTTGCATCAATTTAACCTGCCAACCTTCTTTTGAACTTTTGGTTTATGATTTCAAACATATGAGCTCTTTCTCTCAGTTTCTGTTCATCTGCAGGTTTTATGAAACCATGTTCACCTATATCACTGGCCAAAAAAAAAAAAATGCCCATAAGTGCTTAGTGTGAAAGAAAGGCCACACACTTGTCATTAGTTGCAAATTAGATTTCCTATCGGCTAAGTGAACTTGGGCAGATAGCATCCTCTCCCAGAGCATCTGATTACTCATCTGTGAAATGAAGAAACCAGGCTAGAGAATTTCTAAGGGATTTTCCTGCATTAAAAGTTTTATGATTCAATATGTTTTAAAACGTTAGGCTGAGTTTCAAAATTATTTTCTTTTAGGTTTGGAGAAAAGGAAATACAGAGTATATACTGATGTGAACTGACGGGCATCACCTCCTGCATCACCAAGCAAATCAGCAAACACTGGTCCAAAATTCATAGGAAATGGGCAGTTAATTCTAATCGGTATCAAACCTTGCCTTAGTTTAAAACAATGGCTCCATGAAATCCCTGATACTCTCTTTTGCTATCTGTGTATTTTTTAATATTCAGAAACCAATAATGAAAAGATTGTCTATAAATAATTATGCCAAGTTATGTATTAAAAATAACTCATAATTTGGAGTCTTCAGTGAGTCCCCTTTTCTCTTCTGTGTAGGGCAATATATCTTTGATTCTACAAGTCATAGTCCTCAAAGGCTTTTTCCAAAGACTCACCTAACAAAAGGGAATTCTTATTTTCTAACTAAAATGCTACAATTTACTTGTGTCTTTGAACTTGAGTAATTTGGGGATGCTTCTTTCTTAATACTGCTTTATTGTCACACAATATATCTATTTAACTCAGCCTTACTTTGGTATAATTTATGCCATAGTTTATTTCTGTCATCGTCACAAGCTTACCAATTAGCGTGAACTCAGATTTAACTAGGGATAAGTAGGAAGTAATCATAGAAACCAAAGGTTTTCTACCTTGAGAAGTAAAATAAAGAGAGCACTCGTGCGCAAATGTGATGAATAGTCTCTTCTACATGGAAAGTGTCCTGGCACTGTGGCTTAAAGACAGACTATTCAAAATTCATGTCTATGTAAAGAAATATTGGAACTATTTTATTGCTCTATTCAAAGACAATTTGATATTAATTATATAAACTGTGGTGGCTTAATTAGCAAGCAACAATGGATGGACTTTTAGATTGTGCAGTTAAAAAATTATTCTGACACTTTTCAGCTTCACAATTCTCTGAAGCCTTTTCATAACGGTCGCCAGATTGTCTCTGATCTAGGAAGCTTCCCGATGTCGTTGCCAACACAATAATTCATGCCCCATTTCAAAAAGGCCTTTACTTTTTGTGAGTCTGAGTGGCTGCTGTGTTTAAATATATATCTTGAAGGCAGTCTGCAAATAACATGTTTCATAGCATTATTATTTTGTACATATTTATGCACAAGAAAGGTGGCAAAAGTACTTAATTTGAGTTTTCTTAAATTCAAATTTGGGGGAAAATTTTTAAACTCTCTTGTTATGCATATTTTTAATTTGAAAATCGTTAAGATGTGCTTTTAAAAAAAGGCTAAAACCAAATACATGGAATCCCTACAATTCCACAAAACTCAAGTTGAAAAAAACTTCAGAGTGTTACATAAGTATGTTGTGAGCCCATTCCCTAAATTGTAGATCAGAAAATTCAGGTTGTATACTATATCATGTGGAGCAGATTAATATTCACTACTACAACAGTCCTGACAGAGTTAACATGCAGATGTTTACTTGTCTAAAGTTCAAAATTTACTGTAAATATAATTTTACTGAAGCTCTCTATGTCATGTTCAAAGTTTTCTTTCTCTCTCTCTCTCTCTCTCTTTTTTGGTTACACACATAGACTTACTTCCTAGTAAAATTGATCTGCAGAAATGAAATAATCTCCTAATGCTTTTATTCTGATTTTTAACCTAGCCATAATGAGACACTGTCTTCTCTCAGGTCAATACTTGTGGAGGGAAAAGCTATTTTTCACATTTAATAGTTAAAGCCTTGCAACATGTTGAGTTAACCCTTCATCGTGTGTTTCATTAGTTTCAGTGTATTTGCTGGAGCTTTCTCAGTGTATTTGCTGGAGCTGTTTTTGCATGTAGAGATAGAATGCGAACCCACTGCCAATGAAATATGGTACGAAGTAGTCTAAGCCTGTAGAACTTGAACTGTCCACCTGAGGAAGTATGAAGAGCTATGCTGACCTGAACCAAAATATCCTTCTGCATTATAGATAGGTTCATATATTTTCTTGCTTTTAGGCAACCTTTCAAATACTTTAGATTAATTAATCCCACATATGTTATATTAGCCATTTAAAGATATTCATGAGCTGTTTTCATTTTATGTAGTTTTACACCTGTCTTTCCTTGCAGTTTATTGTTTATTTCCCCAATAAGTTCTTTGATAATTCTGTGTTATTATTTGATTCCAAATAATATTTCTAGAAAACTACGATAGATCTTTGAGTATTATTGATTAGCTTGCTCAGAAATGCAGTATATTCTCCTGTTTTCTTTAAATCAGCATTTATTAAAAGCATCAGGTTTAATATCTAAACTTGACATTAACTTCTTTTTAGCTTTTGAAGGTTCTTACTTGATATTTTAGACTATATAACTTTGATAATAATTTTTTTTTTTTTTTTTTGAGTTGGAGTCTCATTCTGTCGCCCAGACTGGAGTGCAGTGGCCGCTCCCGGCCACCGCAGCCTCAACCTGCTGGGCTTCAGCGATCCTTCGCCTCAGCCTACCAAGTAGCCGGAATTAAAGGCATGCGCTACCACACCTGGCTGATTTTTTTATTTATTGTAGAGATGAGGTCTCACTACCCAGGCGGGTCTCGAACCCGTGGGCTCAGGCA
>NW_007070544.1:70565-100162 GCF_000164805.1 Carlito syrichta
TCCACTCACCTCAACCTCCCAAAGGCACGGGATTACAGGCTGAGCCACCGAGCCCAGCAACTTTGATAATAATTAATACATTAACATTTTTATAGAAAGTTCATACAAACAACAATTAGAGGAGTGTGTATTGTCTTATTAATAACTTAAGGACTCTCCACTCTGATATTTGATAATAAGACTAATGCCAATATTTCAGGCTATTCTTTTAAATGCATTGATTATTTTCATTTTAATCATAAAATGAAATTTAACTTGAAACATTCTCCAAATATTTGTTTTAATGGATTCCACTTATAAGACAGTCCTTAATATTCCAGTTCAAATGATTAAGTATGTTTTTATTAAGTTTTACTAATATATGCCGTGATGAGATGAAGCTATAACTATATAGAAAACATGAAGAAGTTACTAATATCACTTCTTCTGAATGCATCCACACACATTAGTCGACAGCAAATGGTTTGTACAAAAATTACAGGTAGACCCAAACCATTCACCAAGTGATTCTGCCATTATGAATGTGGGAAAATCCACAAAAATAAAAATTTTGATACAAATGTACTTAAAAAAAAAAAAAGACTTTATGTTTTCAGAGTACTTTTTAGATTCAAAGCAAAACTGAGAGGAAGGTACAGAGATTCCGATACCCCCTATCCCTAGTTAGGCACCGCCTCACCCATTATTAACATCTCCTACCAGAGTGGTGCATTTGCTACATTGATGAAGCTACATCGACACATCAGCATCACCCAAAGTCCATAGTTGACATTAGGGTTCGTTTTTGGTGTTGTACATTCTTCAGGTTTGGACAAATATATAGTGTCACGTACCCACTATTATAATGACATAGAGTGTTTTTGCTCCCCTAAATATCCTCTGTGCTGTCTATTCATCCCTTCTCTGGTCCCAACTCTTGTCAACCATTGATCTTTTTACTATCTCCATCATTTTGCCTTTACTGGATGTCATACATTTGGAATCACATAATATTTGGCTTTTCAGATTGGCTTCTTTAACTTTTGATTTCTTTCATTAGAGTTTTGTGGTTTCCTCATATAGATCTTGACTGTATCTTACATTTAAGTTTATGTCTTTTCATGGACTGATAGCTCATTTTTTTTTCAGAGATGAATGATATTCATGGACTATTCTAGGTTAAAATGTTTGAGTGTGTTTATCTTAAGTTTTACTAATAAACCCTGTTATGAGATGAAGATACAAATATATAGCAGACATGAGGAGTTCATTAATATCACTTATTCTGAATATATTCACACACATGAGTTGACAGCAAATGGTTTGTACAAAAATTCCAATTAGAGACAAACTGTGAATAAGTGATTCTGCCATTATGAATGCCATGATATTCCTCAGTTTACTTTTTCATTCCCTCATGGAAGCACATCTTGGTTGCTTCCAAATTTTGGAAAATTATAAATACAGCTGCCATAAATATTCGTGGGCAGATTTTTGTGTGGACATAAGTTTTCAGCTTGTTTGGATAAATACCAAGAAGCTTGATTGATGGATCATATACTAAAAGTATGTTTAGTGTGACCAGGTGTGGTGCCTCACGTTTGTAATCTCAGCACTTTTGGAGGCTGAGAGGGGAGGACTGCTTGCACCAAGGAGTTTGAGACTTAGCCCAGGTAACATAGCACAATTTCATCTCTACAAAAAATTCAAAAAATTAGCCAGGAAAAGTGGTTGGTGCCTTTAGAGACTGAGTCCAAGACATGGAAGCTGTGGTTAGCTGTGATTGTGCCACTGCACTCCACCCAGGACAACAGAGTGAGACCCTGACTCAAAATACATACATACATACAAATAAAATTTTAAAATACTGCATTGCCTTGATTAATGTAGCTTTATAGTATGTCTTGAAGATAGATAGTGCCAGTCCTCCAACTTTGTTTTTCTCCTTCAATGTTGTGTTGGCTGTTCTGGGACTTTGCTTCTCCATATAAACTTTAGAATCAGTTTATCAAAATCCACCAATGAATTTGCTGGAATTTATTATTTATTTTTTTATTAAAAAAATTTTTTTTTTATTTTAAAGATGTAGGGTACAATTCAGGTTTAGATATACAAATGTTCATTATGCTGGTACCCTTGGTGATGAGGTGTGTCCTCCCTCCCCCAGCAGTTTCCCACTATTGTCAGTCCCTTTCTTATAATATTACAGTAATTGACCAAGGTCCACTTATGAGTGAGAACATGTGATATTCAGTTCTTTGCTTCTGCAATAGATCACTCCATATTATAGACTCTAAGTTCATCCAAGTTGCTGTGAAGTTCATAATTTAGTCCTTCTTTATGGCTGCATAATATTCCATTGTGAATATATACCACGTTTTTTATCCAGTCCAGTTTCAATGGGCGACATGATTGCTTCTATGTTTTTTGCTATTGTGAACAATGCCACAATAAACATTCGTGTGCAGGTATCTTTTTCAGAGTGATTTGAGTTCTTCCAAGTATATTCCCAGTAGGGGAATTGCAGTGTCAATTTTTAGATCTTGTAGGAATCGCCGAACTGTTTCCACAGAGGTTGTATGAACTTACACTTCCACCAACAGTGTAGAAGTGTTCCCTTTCACCACATCCTCTCCAGCATCTGTTGTTTTTTGAGTTATTGATGATGGCCATCCTGACTGGATGTGGTTTTTTAAGTTGCATTTCTTTGATGACTAGTGAGGCTGAGCATTTTTAAATTTATCCATTGACTATTTGTATGTCTTCTTTTGAGAAGTGTCTGTTCATATCTTTTGCCCACTTTGTAATGGGGCTGTTTGTTTTATTCTTTTCAGCATGTTTGAGTTCCTTGTTGCTGGAATTTTTATTGGCATTGCACTGAATCTATAGATTAAGTGGGAAAAAAACTAAGTTTTTCTTTCTCCCCCCCCCCCCTTTGATCTCAAACTCCTGGCCTCAGGCAATCTTGCCTTAGTCTCTCAAAGTGCAAGATTACTGATGCAAGCCACCACACCCATCCAAAACCAAGATCTTGGCACTTTTGAATCTTCCTACTCATGAAGATGGAATATCTCTCCATTTATGTTTATTCACATTTCATAGTTTTTCTCCTATAGATTTTGAACATTTTGTTAATAAGTGTGTTTTTAAAAAACATTTTCTTTATGGCCACATTCTGCCTGCTAGTGTCCTATTCAACCTTCAAGGTCTAACCCAAAAGTTATTTCTTCTGAGGCCTCCCTTACCTTTGGTGCATCTTTCTCTTTTCTACTCTCCAGAAACCAAAATTTCTCACTCCTTTCTGCTTCCATGACACTTAAACAGCAGCAGAATGACCACAGGAATTAGATTTGGAGTCAAGCATTTCTGAGACCCAGGACAATGATATACTTACCCTGTAAACTTGGGAAATATACTTACTTTTTTGTGTAAATAATTTGTCAATGAATATAAAGTGTCTGTTTAATATGCTAAATAGCTGTTAGTTCACTTCTTTTCTTTTCTTTTTTTCTGCAAAATTATAGAATGTCTTATGTTATAATTCGGTTTATATGTTGTCTTCCATGGCACACTGTAAGTACCCTGAGATCAAAGACCATTTGGTATTTTTTTCTGTATCTCTGCAACCTAGCACAGTGTCTGTCACACTGGAGTTGCCCAACAAAATTTTGTTGATAAGGAATGAAAGAGTAAATCAAACCTTAATGTCTAAAAGTATGATAGACAATATGAATGACTTTCTTGACTGAAACAAGTAAAGTGAAGAATAACTTTAAAACATTTTTTAAGAAATTATTTTCTTTCTTCTATTTTATGTGGACATCCATCAAGTTTTTTTAATGCTTGATTCAGTCTTTTTGAAGTATATGGTTTCTTAAGGATGCATAGTTTTTAAAAATAACAGATATTTTGTGTTTTGTATGGTTAGAGACTTTCCTGTTGACATAAAAATGTTTACAAGTTGTTAATTTTAATGCTTTTCTTGTATGTCATTTTTAGAAGCAGCAATGATTTACTCCAAATTATGTGAACTATAAAATACAAACATGAGCAT
This sequence comes from Carlito syrichta, assembly GCF_000164805.1. Lineage (NCBI taxonomy): Eukaryota > Metazoa > Chordata > Mammalia > Primates > Tarsiidae > Carlito > Carlito syrichta. The sequence continues at coordinate 74,599 of NW_007070544.1, forward strand.
CAAAGAGGAAAATAAGAAAACTATTTCAGGCTGTCAAAGAATATATTCTCAGCTCTGTATTCAAAAGTACCTCATTTGTGTAAAAAATAATTACATTCAAATTCACACTTTAAATGTTTTGTAAAAAGCAGTATAATTGTTTCTGGCAAAATACAGATGGTCAAATGACCACATTTTTTTTTCTTCTGTTTAGTTGTTTATTCTGGAGAGTTTTGCCCCAACACGGAAGTGGGGAGATAATGGCTTTATTATCTTCTTTAAATTCTTACCCCTGCCACCATGGTTGCCCCACACTCTCTACCCCAAACTTTGGTCTGCCCCGCCCACATCAATGAGATATTGCTACCTTTCTGATGCACATAATATGCCATTACGGTATCTTCCCCAGTCTCTATTGTAATAATATTGGAGGAAAATATTGCATGAGTTTATAGAAGACATTTAGTAAAACACCAGCACACATATTGAGTTTATTCTTGGATTTTATTTGCATTTTCAATTCAGTGCCTTCAGGAGTCATTTAATGTTCTTTGCTTCAGCATATCTGCTTTTAGTAAAGCCTCGCTCTACATCAGTAGCTTTCAACCTGTGCTGCACTTCTGAAACCCCAGGGAGCTTTTTAAAAAACCCCGATCTAGTATCACACCATACCAATTAAATCAGAATCTCTGGAGGCCGGCATTCTGGCATCAGAACTTAAAACGGCTCCCCAGGTGATTCTCAAATGCACTGATAGTGGCAAACCACAGCTCTGTATAATAGAACAGCCTGCTCCTTCATAATTATTAATCATAGTGTATATTAATTCATCATCACATGGGTGGCTAGAAAAAAATTTGGAACAAAAGGGATAAGTAAAGGCCTGCAATAGTTTGGGCTACTTGAGAAAAGCTATTATTTTATTGTTACTATTATTTTATCTTTTGTCAATATGAATTAGAATAAACAGAAAAAAATTTTGAAAGAGTGATACATTGCTTTTTAAATAAAGACTACTATGTATAATACAGGAAAATTATCCTTTTTATTGGCAATACACCTAATACATGAAGACTAGAGAGAAACCCTAATGATTTCTTCATAGTCATTATTTTCTAAGGTTGTTGGAAACAATTACTACAAATGTAGTGGCTTAACACAATAAAACAATGATTTTCTCACAGCTGAGGAGGTCAGAAGTCTCAATTAAGATGTGGTGAGGGTTGGTACCTTCTGAAGGCTCTGAGGGAGAATGTGCCCCATGCCTGTCTCCTAGTTTCTCTCTGGTGGGGGCTGGCTGTTCTTGGCATTTCTCAGTTTGTAGATTGTTTTACTCTGATTTCTGCCTTTGCCTTCACAGGCTGTTTTCCTTTGTGTGTCTCATTTTTTAAATATGAACACCAGTCATGAGATTTAGGGCTGACCCTTATCCGATATGACTTTCCTTAAACTTAACCAATTACATCTGCAAAGACCATACCTCCAAATAAAGCCATATTCTCTGAGTTCCAGATGGACCTGGATTTTGGGAGGATACTCTTCAGCCCGGTACAGGACTCATAATACTCATCTTCTCCACTGTTCGTGACGCCATTCAACACTCTTCCTAGAACTCGTTCCTTCCATGTCTTCTGGGTATATTTTGCGTGTCTTGCCCACTACTGTTGTAATGCCACTGACAACGTATTGCAAGTATATGTCAGACACCTATTTCCTCCCACAACCTATGAAATCCTAGAGGACAGAAGTACCTTATTCAGGTCTGTATGTGAACAGTTAACACAGTCTCAGATGCATGCACGTCCATGGTCAGCACTGGATGACAGGTAAAATGGAAGAAAGAGAGAGAAGGATGTGTGATTACTCACCTGTCCACAGGAGCAGATCAGAGATCTGCCTCCACCAGAACCATCAGGAAACATACACATATCTTGACTTGGTGAAAGTCTATAATTCAGTTCTTTAAATTTTGGTATTTCTTTCACATATCGAATGTCTTGTACACGAAAGACGTTATTCGGCTAGTATAGTTTCTGGCTGTAAAATTGTAGATCATGATCAATAACGATTGAGATCTGTATTTCAAATGATTGAGCCCCTCGATTTTTGGAGGTATGGTTTCCATAGATTTGTTCAAGTAATATAAGACTTCTCTACTGTGGGCCCTGCACTAGTCACATTAGCACTAGGACGGGATCGGCCGTCTCTGGACACTGCTAGGGAAAGGAGGGAGAGAGGAGGATGGCAAGCATGCGACAACACAAAGGGAACTGACAGCTACCTAAGAAGCCCTAACTTCACCTGCATGCAGCCTACTTAGGGAGTAAATCCTCACTTATACCCCACAAATCTATAATAAATACATAAATTACCAAAAAAGACCTCTATATACACAAAAGGATTTGTTGTGTATACTGTTTCACCTGTGTGATCTTCCATTCCACAACTTATAAATCTATAGGATGAAATATTTACTTGGAAAACAGTGATTCTATCGGGGGAGAGTGGGAAGGTCAAACTCGAGCCCGTTCCAAAACTTCCCTAATTAAGCAGTTCAGTTCACCTGCATGTCTCCGTGGTAGCTATCCTTACCGTCCATCACAATTTGAGAGTGACATCAAAGAATCTTTTTACCACCACTGACCTAATCTATGGCAGTGTCGCAGTGCCAGCATTTTCCGTTCATGCCATTTAGAGGCTTTATGGGTTTACAGTTCTGGTCAAGTAAGGGTCTGCATTTAATTGGCACATATATGGAATTTTTAAGTAATTTCTCTTTTTATACGTGTGAGTTTTTTAAAAAAATTTTAAAATTGTGGCGTACAATTAAGGGTTAGGTCTACAAATATTCATTGTGCAGGTACCCTTGTTGATTAGGTGTGTCCCCCTTTCCCCAGAGAGATATTAACTACCGTTAATCCCACCTCCCTTCCCCTCCCTGCCCCCTCATAGTTTCCCACCACTGTCAATCCTTTTCTTATAGTATTACGGTAGTTGTTTAAGGTCCACTTATGGTGAGAACATGTGGTACTCAGATCTTTGTTTCTGTGAAAGATCACTCAGTATTATAAACTCTAATTCTATCCAGGTTACTGCGCATGTGAGCTTTTCATAAGTCGATTCAGTTCTCATTAGCTCATTAACTCCAATATCTGACAACTAAGATATGAAGCAGGGAGGGAAAAGAATAGAATTAAGAGGAGAATATGTGCCAGAAACAGCATAATAACATACAGTCGCTGTTTAGTCATGATGATCTAAGTCACTCTTTGCCACAATTTTCATGTAAAGGGTGTAGACTATATGAACCAAATCAAAATGGAACAATGAGAGCTGTTTGCTCACAAAATGTCTATGGTCTATCGTGTGTATGAAACATCACTTTGTGACAGCTACGTGGAGACTCTAGATGGGGATATTACTGTCTATGAGTGATTTTCATATTGAGCCCAGTGGAATCACTATCACTTAATGGTATATTAAAATGCTAATTCTCATTCAAGGTCAAATTCAACTCCATATAAGCAGTTTAAAAGTGCAGAATTAGTTGCCTTTTGAAAAGAAAAATTGAAAACAAATACTTAGAAAATTTTCTGGCTTCCTTTACTTCAATACCTCTGTTCTTACCTCCCTTTTTCCAAAATTCTAAAGTACATTAGAATGGTTGTTTTAAACCTAGGGTCTCTTGCCTTCTCAGGGGGACTGCAGGCAAAGTTTGGAGCCAGTTCGGGTTGCCATAACTTGGGAAGGAATGTGCTATCTTAGGGTAGAGACCAGAGATGTCACTAAGCCTACAATGTATAGGACAGCCCTTACAGCAAAATATTATGTGGTCTAAAATGTCAACCATGCCAAGGTTAAGAAACTGCTTAGAATAAACCAAAAGAATGAAAAGCTGACTGTCAAACGAGTAAGTCTCATTCCATTGTTACTTCCTCCCTCTGCAACACTTGTGGGTTGATTCTAAACCAAGAGCAAAGATGGGGTTAGGAGATCACCAGTGCGTTTCAATTTTCGGTCACACTCACTCTGCTCCACACCTCAGATAATCACTGGCTTCAGTGCTGTAATTTGCTTGACAATTACAGAACACTTTCTCACCCATTATCACCTTTGATCCTCACAATTCTGTGAGGTAGTTGGGGGAGATACTGAAATTGTCATATACAAATCAGAGAACTGAAGCTCAGTGACTGTGTAGAGACCTGGCAGTGCTGGGGGTTGGGGGTCGTTCGGTGGACGCTATCCCTCGGTTCAACTAACAAGAGGGTGCATTGCCTACAGAGTAATAATAATATCAACTAAAATTTGTGGTGCTTTTTATTTTCACTCTCTGCTGGTAGACCTGAAGAATGTCAGTGATGAAATCCTATGCCTCATGGGATAGACTTCTTGCCAGGTCTCTCACCTCGGTCAGTCACTACTTTGGGAAGGTTAACTACTTTACCTCAAATTAAATCTAGAGAGGTAAAGGGAATGCATCTATATAGGACCACATTTCACAACTGATATCTCCACACACAAAGCTCCTTCACGATTCCAGTCATTAAAGTATTCTTCCCTTTTTGGAAAAGAAGCACTAAACCCTCACAGCACTGTTCAGTCCCACAGGTTGAGCACATGACACAATCACAGTGGTACATTCAATCTGTCTAAGGCGACGAATTTTTACACCGATCCGTGATACAGAGAGCTCGTCCCACCTTACTGCAGGCCTTCCCACAGCTGGGAACAATTGACTGGAGAATTTAATAGGTCTTTGATTTTGTCACAGGTAAAATGGGTAATCACGGGTCTTCTTGCTGTGCGTTCCATTTCGTCACTCTTTCTTCTCTCTGCTTCCAACCTCACCAAGCCTGTTAGGCCAGACGGACTTACTTCAGGGCACTTTACACACTTCCAACGTGTTCTATATTTGACTTTTCTTGTGATGAGAAAGAGAAATGGCAGTTCATAGTCTGAAAGATAGCCCCTGACCTTTTCATGATTGGGCCGAAGGCCAGAGACTCGAGTGGGGTGTGTGTTTGGTGCAGCACTGAAAGATATTCCCTTTGGCGGTGTCAGAGCCTGCCAAAATACGACCCACTGACTAGCATGGAAATATTCCATGGGGCAAGAGAAAAAATATGGCACTCCAGGAGGTAGAATTTGACATGACACAGATATGGGAAAACGAAATGTGACAATTGTTAATACCATACAGTTCAAGGAAAACTGGCACATTTCAGATTCCTAACAGGTATTTATTATTGAAGTGTAAAGGAAGATGGTAAACTTAAAGTTATTTTGATTGTGCTACGGTTATCTTCACACAATTAGGGGAGCACGTGTGACAGTGCCTTATGGGCCAGCTGTTTCAGTTTTGCCATATTGTTTTATTTCTCCATAAAGCCCATGTTATATAATCACTCAGATGAACAATAGTTGGCTAAATTGGTATTATATTTATATGTATTACCTACGGTTATATTTCCTGTTAGTCTTTCCGTGGAAAGCTGAAAGCAGATGGAGTGAAAGGACAATTATGTCTATGCTTGCTTTACTTAAATATAACTCTGTCCCTGACAAAAAAGCTATTTCGTCGTAATACATTCACAAGTTTCTTGTTTTAAATCTCGAACTTGATCTGAAGGTCCAGATTTTGCACAATGGAGTTAAGAAGAGCGCACTGAAAAATGTATCCAACTGAAAGCAACTATTGCCAACTTCATATGTTGGGCATGAGGATATTTGGAAAAACAGATATTGAATTAGCAGGCAAGACTCAGTGCAGCGCTCTGTAGCTTAACTCTTTTTCATGTAGGCACACTTCTCTGCAAAGTTTTCCACAGTGTGTTCAACAGTGAATGCTGCTAGGAATCAGACAAAATGCCACTACCATTTGGGTTTTGGCTTTACCAAGTTTATTTAAGGCTCTAGTCGTGGAACAGCCTGCAGGAACAGCCTGCATGGCTTGCTACTCAGATCATCAATACATATAGTTTACTATTCAAATATGAAGTGAAACCAGCCGAATCCAAAGGAGTGGTGTTAGCTGGTTTCTCCCCAATGTTAACTCCTTGACAGTGTCTCTCTTAGTGACTCTTGTGTTGGTTTGTTTTCCCAGAGATAGGAATCTTTTATTGCTATTTAAAGCCATTGGATTTTTATTGAATACTTGTAGAAACATATCCACCCATTTGCTGCCAGTGAGGAATAAAGAGGGTTTTTTTTCCCCTTGATGAAAATGTGAATTTTTATTAAAAATTTTAATTGACAAATATTCATGGCACACATTTATGGGATACATGGTAATGTTTCAATACATGTAACACAAGTGATCAGACCTGTCATCTCATTTGTCTCTGTTTTGGGAACATTCAACATTCTCCTTGTAGCTATTTGAAGCTGTATATTATCATTAATTTATATTAATTGCTGTGCACCTGACCAAGGAACCTAAGTAAGCCTTTGTCTGTATTTGGCCTTCCTGCATACCTCAGAACACTATTAGGGCACTTATTCATGGGGATTCATGGTCACCTGGGTTCCAGGTTTTCATCATTGTCCTGGCTGACCACATAACAGGCACTAGCTACTCAGGTCTTTAAAATACTCCCAAATACAACATAGATTGCAGTATGATGTTCTTATTAGAGTTACACAAGTAGATTTTTTAAATCTCTGTGAATATATATATGTCATCATCTCATTTTTTTCTTTGTTTAGAGATTATATAAATTACAGTGAGAAATTTGGTTGTTTGTCCCTGCATATTTGAAGGTTTACAAAATATATGAAGTCTAAAGTTATTTTTAGTAGAAATTAAATACAGAATCATATAGCATTAGTTTGTTGTTTTTATAAAGCATATGTCCCAAATTTAAGGCATTGGGCTTTATAATCCTTGTTAATAAATAGAATTGGTGTCCCTCATTAATATTTTGGTCTGAAAAGTAACAGTACTCTATTAGTATTTCATCCAAGGACTAAATTCTTAAGAATGAATTTAGGTAAAGTGATACTACTTTTTTATCTTTCAGTACATCAATTTATTCTACAAAGAACCAACCACACTGACTTTTAATTTTTTAAAACACTTTTAAATTTATTTCTTTATTTTATTTTAAAGATGTGGGGTACAAATCAAGATTAGGTACTGTCCTCACTCAGAAACTTCACTTTTCTTATTACTTTCTGATCTTCTGAAATTTTGGAAACAACAAATAGAATACTAAGACTGAAATTAACTACTGTATGGACATCCTTGAACTCTTATGATACAATGTTTTATTCCTCTGAGCTCTCATATTCCTACGTTTTTCCTCCTCACAAAGTCACGGGTTGTCTCACTATGAACTAGTCACTAGTAGGTTCATATTACTCAAAATATCCCAATACATATTCCATTCCTTTACAAATGTAACTAGATAAATAAACCCATGATCCTTAGTTGTCTTATCAACAGGTACAGGTTTTTAAAAAAAGTAAAATAAAATGCTTTTATTCAACAAATGCTCATTGACTAACTTCTGTATGCTACTGTAGGACTGTTTTAGGTGCTGAGGACACCACAGTGAATAAATCAGTCACTGCCCTCCTGCAGCTTATGTTCAAGTGGAAAGAAACAGAAAATAAACAAGTAAAAAAAAAGTTGGTATTGGTAAAAGAAGAATAGGGCAACTTATGTAAGACAGGGCAAATTGGGGTGAAAGGAAGGCCCAATTTTATAAAGAGTGACTCTCTATTAAGGGGGTATTTTAGCAGAGACGTTAATATGGTGAGGGAGAAGTACCATCTTTGTGACTATGAAAGGAAGAGCATTCCAGGTAAATGAAACAACAAATGCAAAGTCCTTGTGGTGAGAAAGTCCTTTGTGTGGATGGATGGATGGATGGATGGATGGATGAATGGATAGATGGATGGATGGAAGGAAGGATAAAGAATGAACAAGAAATGTCAAAGAGTTAACAGGGCTCCAGATCATCTATAACCAAAGAATATTAATTCCTAGTAAAATTGAATCCAATTAATTTTTTGGCACTTGTAGTAAAATAAAGTTTACAAAATAGTATGTCATGGAGATAGATTATTATAATGCAATTGAAAGACCAATAGATGAAATGAAGTGAAATCATATATGCATTTTGTTAAAATAGGCATGATTTCATTCTTTCATGTTATAATATTAGGCATCAGAAAAGATCCCAAAGGCCACATTAAAAAATCCATCAAGTGGTTTACCTCTCCTTCCTAAGACAGTGATGACATGTGGGCTCCTCTTTTCTAAAGATGAACTCATACTTTCCTCAACTCATATTTTCCTCTCTCATATGCTGTACCTACCTCAAGATCCTTATCCACAATCTACCAATCCTCTTGAAAGAAATTACAAGAATCTGAAATGATTTTTTTCTAATGAATACATTCTAGGTTTTAAGAATATTGACTCTCAATTTACTCAAAAACTATTCCCTTTTATAATCAATTCTAGATTCTTGCTTGGAGTATACATAGAAGTAACTAGCATACAAATAAAGGATTTATTTTTTCCTTCCTTTTTAATAGTAGAACTATCTCGATTTTTCAAAGCTATCATTGATTTTCCCAGACCCACAAAGATCAGTGATACTGTGTTTAAGTTGTTCCTCTGGTTTACCTCCCCACATCCCTCGCCACCCACAGAAAACTTTTATCGAATTTAATAGTACAGAAACTAGAAATTATATCACTAAAATACTAAAGGAAATTAAACATAATATTGTCACATCCTATTTTTTGTTAGTAGACTTAAGAGAGATTCTAAAAGATTTCTTCAAGCAATTGTTTTGACCAAAAAATAAAGTACATAGAAGGGTGTTGGTTTCTATGACCCTGACTTTTAGTATTTTCTTTTTAAAAAATGGGTGTAATATGTTACCTTTACTTTCATGGATAACACTCATAACTTTCCTTAGATGATTTTTTTAGGAATTGGGTTTATAATTCTATCATCACTTTTAATAGAAGACAAAAAATAAGAAAATAAGGCTATGTTGTGTGTATTGAGGGAATTAAGATACAGAGAAATTACATAACCAGTTATGGGGGGCAGTTTATGTGATTTTTGCCTTAGCCTCAATGGAAATGATTTTTTGAGATACCTAGTTGTGAAACAGATTTTGAAGCTACCATTTGCAAGTCATGTGCTAAGCCTAGACATTCTGGTTTATAAACTAAATTCAGAGATTTAAAAATATATGGAAGTAAGTATGACACAACTCAGAATATAGCCTACTTCATTATAATGCAATTATAGGCACTATCATCGGAAAAAAATCATTACAGTTGTAACACTGAAGAGGGCTTTTTGGAGTAAGTCGCATGGATCTGTATATGAAGGATTGAGATGGTCAAAGATAAAAAGGAAGAGAAAAGCATGATAAAGTGGAGGGAAGCATGGTAAAGAAATCACCATGTTCTGTGTCTGGGGTGGTAGGGAGGCTGGAAGAAGTGAAGAAAATAATAAACCATGTGATTCGCATGCCATAGAGTCTCAGTAAGTACTTAGCATTTGAATAAACACACAGATGGATAAGGTAGTTGGTCAAGGCAATTTCAGCATATCACATGTCAAAAGCAATTTGAGTGGTGGGGAGTGATTGATGGCCTTTGATCAAGGGAACAGCCTAAACAGTTCTATGAGCACCTGAAACACTGGAGAACCATTTTAAAGTGCATTTTATGCTTGCTTTTCATCGATTTTGTTGCCACTTTAGCTCTCCCTGTGACAGTCTTTGTGACGCTGAAAATTATCATGTGAATAGGCAACATTTGACAATAGATATTTCTAAGGTGAATATTAAGCTAGCAAATAAGAAGAGATCTTAGACAAAAGCCTTCTTAATAGAGGGTGAAAGCTAGACAAGAAGCAATGAACACAGAGTAAGCCCCAAATTGATATATTTTATTTTCCAAAATCCAGGAACAGAAATGCTTTCAAAGAATTTAATAGGAATAGTCTTGCCTTTCATTTCCAGGTACTGGTTCATATTTCACTTGGGCTTTTTTTGGTCAAAAATAGTTCCATCTAAGCACACTTTTTTACCCTGTGTTCTATGAAAAAGTAGATTCTTCTCTTTAGTTGCTACTACTGTATTCTGTGCAAAAAGAACCACTGGAGTCACCCCTATTTTTTGCAGGCTTAGGGTTTGGTATTAGATGAAGAGACAAGAGGTTTCTTTGTCAGTTGGGAAATCCTTTTTCCTCTTAGGCATTTATTAGATTATTTAGCCGCCACTGAATTGAGCTTATAAGAAGAGATGGAAGCAGCCTCTGAAACTTCCAGGTTGATCCTTTCATTTCCCTAAATTCCATTTCTACCTCTGAAGAAAAGGACTAGATAATAAATCTGATCCTCTTTTCTTCACAGTCATAGCTCCCATCCAAGGGCAATTATGAGGCTAAATAGGATATTTTTAAAGACTGAGAAATGACATAGAGATCATTGCTTCTTCCTTCTTAATTTTACAGCTGAGCAAACTGAGGCTCGAAAGATTAAATTATTTCCCCACAAGTGACATCAGTAGAAAGGTCACATATAAAATTGAAATAAATGAGACAACTATTCATTTGAATAATATGACCCTATCTCTTCAGCCTGGGGATCAGAAGTTAGGAAATATGAGAATGTATTGGCAAGGTACTGAGCACTCAGAGAATCTGTGTGAATGCTGGGTCACCAAGTCATAATAGAAAACAAGAGGATAACCCACTAAATGCAATCTGCTTAGGATGTACCACTTATCATTCATGCTAGCTAATCATTGCCTACTCTTGCCATGATGAGCTTTAGCCATCTCTGTCACTTTTAGATTCACTACTGCACTCTCTCTCTACTTCACTCCAGTTTCCAGTACACTGGGTATGTGTTTCACTCCCTCAAGATTTAAACTCCCAGGTGAGAACATCTGATTGTCCAAATTAGATCACCTTCAGTGCCCTAGTTGCTGGGCTACTGGAAGGGGACAGAAAGATCAGGAATAGGGTCTTGCCTCTCACCTGTCTTGAGAATCTACCCAAGTCAAAAGTGTGATTGGATGCAGTGTAATCAAAATGACAAGCACCTAGGATAACTGTACACTTGTAGTTCTTTTTTGCTCTTGACTCAGAAGGCTTTCATAGCTCTGGCATGCTCTGAACCAAGATTTGGCAAGAAATTGGATCTCTAATAGAAAAGGTTATTTTGCTATTATTGTCATTGTTATTGTGTTTTTCTCATGCCAGAAGCAAACAGACATCTGTTGGATGTTTTAAGTCAGCATGTCTCAAATAATGTTGAAATACCATCAGCATCACAATCATCTAAGGTGTTGGTTACACAGATATTTCACCCCCCTGATTCAGAACTGCTGAATAAAAATCCACAGGGCCCGAATACAGGTGCACACTGAATTTTGAGAACTACTAATCTGTACTCAGGGTCATTACGAATGTTCCTGTAGGATGTTACATCCTTTAACGAACTCCTTCCAACTTGTTTCCAACCAGGTGGAGAATTAGAAAGTTAGATCCAGAAATAACTTTGTTTTAGATTCCTGGATGCCAAGCCTCTGCAATTATTCAGTGATTGTGTCTTTATGATCATTGTATCTTTGACTCTGCTAGGCCTACATAGTTACCATGTTATGCTCTTCAAGAGCAGAAAAGTAAAATATATTAAGCTACTGCTATGTGCTTCTCATCATATTCACACTGAAGGAATTTCCATAGCAAAAGTCATATATGCAGCCTACCATTGTGCAGTGATTTCCTAAGTGTGGTCCCCAGGCAATCAGCATCAATACCACTTGGGATCTTGTTAGAAATACAAACTCTCCGGCTCCCTCTTCAAATTTATGTTTTAACTAGCTTTCTAGTTTATACTGATGCATGCTGAAGTGTGAGAACTGTTGTTCTGAGCGTCCATTTTCTTGTCCATAATATAACAACAATAATAGTAATAATAATAATGTATACATCATAGATATCTTTTACCTTCTTTTCTATTGTCATTATACAACTAAAATAGTACACAAAAAAGCACCCAGGCAAGTGTTCAATAAATAGTATGGATATTACTGGGCCTATATTTAATTTTTTAAAACAGCTCTCATCTTCTAATGGCTTAATTTCATGGGAATCCACATGATACCTATAATATATGAAGGCATATTAGAAATTGCATCTAAAGTTTCTAGAAAGAATCCAGATGTTGCAAAACTGTGTTACTCAGAGAATGACAGTTTCTTTTTATTCCTCAATTTTTAAAATTAGGACCAGGCTATCTATTTTTTATTTTTTTTACTGTCATTTAAAGCCTCATTAAGACATTCACAAGTAGCTTTAATGCAACATTAGTAAGTTTAGTGGGTCTTTAAATTTCTTAATCCCAGTTTCTTGGGACTAAGTACAATAACCTGTGCCTCTTCATCTTTGACACCCATAAAAAAATCCCTGAACCCTAGACTTGCATTTGGTTTTCAAAATCAATCTTTTTTGCTGCTCCAAGGCAAGGCATGGGGTGTATCTATTCCTTAAGTGAGGATAGATACTGAAATACGTATCAACCCCACTAGAGGGTGACTTTTATCTAAATCAGGGTGCAGATAAACCAAGCACATCCTCTGCAACCATCTCGTAATGGAGCATGTTGCTGTTTATTCAAGGTGAAGGAGAGACTGAGAAGTGACCTAGATCTGAAATTTCCCTCTCTTCCCCTCAAAAACTCACACAACTAAAAATATGAGAAAACAGAACCCTGTATTTGTTTCATAAAAACAGGCAATGAACAAAAGACTATAGGACTATTTTAAGTTTTAGTGGGTGCTTTAAAAATAAAACAAACATATTCTCTAGATGCCAAAGAACAAGAATACAATCAGGATGTTCACCTGATGATCAGAGATCTCAGTCTAGGTCAAACCCTAAGAAATTAATACTGCACACCAGATTTGGTTTCCTTTTAATAGTTCAGATTTTAAAAGTAAAATTTGTATGTTATAATAATAACTGCTAAAATATCTCAGTTATACATTAAAGTTTAAAGTTATTTTAAAAACCACTTCAGTAAATATCTTCTTGAAGTATTTAAAATTTTAACTCAACATTTTGCAGCCCAATGGATGCCAGTAATATTTATATATTCTCAATGCTTTATATACTAACTTGACTTTTTTGGTAATTTTATTTTTATTAATTATTAAAAGAAAAAAAACTGAGCTTAGAATAGTACCAATCATATGAAAACAAATGTAGATTCTATTGATATTTGCTTCTTTTCTCAAGCAATTTTAAAAATTGTTTCAAAAATACAGAATAACTGTCCTACCAATGAAAAAACTAATTAACCTCATGCAAAACAAGACTATAGTAATTAAACTTGAGTTTCCAATACAAGTGACTTCCATTTTTATCCATCTCTACAAGTCAGAAGAATACTATATCATAAAATTGCATTTTTATTAAAATACAAAGAAAGGTTTTTTTATGGTATGAATTAGTCTAAAATAGTTATTAGCTGTCATCTAAATTCATAAAGAGAGATTAACTTTGGTAAATGATAAGTCTTTGAAGGATGGCTAGTTTTATCATTATTATATTCTCCAAGGAACATTGTAACCTGAGTTGAAATCTTTTTTCCCAGAAAAATTAACCTGCTGTGGTCTCGTACAAAAGTAGTATCTTTGCACAATTGTGTATGTTTTTATATAGAATTGATAAGAACTACACTAATAGCTTTTAAAATCTCTCTAGTTAAGATTAGGTTGTTGTTTTTTTTGCAAGTCATGTGCAGTGGCTCACGCCTATAATCCTAGTGCTTTTGGAAGCTGAGGTGGGAGGTTTGTTTGAGTCCAGGAGTTTGAGACCTGGTAGGGCAGCATAGCAAAACCTCATCTCTAACAAAAAAACAAAAATAAAAACTTGATGTCGTGGTGCACACCTGTAGTCCAAGCCACTCAGGAGACTGAGATGAAGGATCTCCTGAGCCCAGTAGGTCAAGGCTACAGTGAGCCATGATCGTGCCACTGTACTACAGCCTGGGAGACAGAATGAGACCTCCGACTCAACACACACACACACACACACACACACACACACACACACAACAAAATTAGGTATTTTTTTCATTAGTTAAATAGCTCCCATTTTAAAACCATAGAAGACGCTCTTGCCAATTATATATGGGTTAAAAGTAAGCATAAACCTGGGAGACAGAATGAGACCTCTGACTCAACACACACACACACATACATACACACACACACAAAACAAAATTAGGTATTTTTTTCATTAGTTAAATAACTCCCATTTTAAAACCATACAAGACGCTCTTGCCAATTATATATGGGTTAAAAATAAGCATAAACTATTTAGCCTAAAGCTGATATGGGACTTAACTCTCCTTTGCAAATTAGAGTTAGAAGAGAAATATGCAATTTAATCACTTCATGATGAAGCCACTCAGAATTTCCCTCCATTCTAAATTAATCAGATGACTAATATGCCTAATTGTCTATCAACTGCTACGATGTGACAGTTCCTGTGCATTTGGAGAGCAGCTAATCAGGCAATGTCTTTAATTCTCTCTCCAATTTAAGATCAAATTACCCCAATTTTTCTGAATTCCTTGAAAGTTTGATCTCATTCATTTATTTGTAGCCAACTGTTTTGATTCTTTATTTTTAATGTCAAGTTTAAGGGGTGACTGACAGACATAATGTAAATTGTTAGGTCAGGGGGATAGGTTGATGCCATGGGAATAAAACAAAGAATTGTGGCAGTAAAGCAAAAGAGTTTATTCACTTCCCAGAGAAAGGGACTGGGAAGGGACCAACACTAAAGGAACGTGGTGTAGGGTCTGAGGGAAGTATGTATTTAAGATTTCTATAAGGGAGCAGGAGCCAGTGGAAAAAAATATCCAGCAACTGCATTCTTGGGTGTTGATAACATAGATCTTGTGCCTTGATGTCAGGGGCACACATTTTATGACTCTAGGTGGTGAGCTGGTAGTCTGCCACAGGAGGCTGATCACAATAGATTAGGTCATCTTGGTTCTTTATGGCTGAAGAAAAATACTTGAAAAAAAAAGTAATCAGCACAAAGCAGGCTTGAGGGGAGCTGTAAGACAATTATCAATAGCTATCATCTCCAGGAAACTGGTTCTTAATTACATTAAAGTGAACTGCTAAAAGAAATGACAAATCTAAGCAAAGTTAAAATGGCTACTTTTTGGCTATATCGACTTCATTTTGAACTTTCAGAAATTAAGAAAGAATATACAAGGGTTGTGGGTAGTATAGGGTAAGAATTGTCTAGTCTCATTTTATTTTTATCTTGTTCTTCTTTGTGAGGATGTGTAGATAACATTAGCTATTCTAAATATATTAGAATGTTTTCTCTGTATTTCTTTGAAGCATGCTCAAAAACAATTTCAGTTCAGTCATTTATGTTACCAGATATTATGATGGTTTCTACATCATAAATAGTAATGTTTTTGTAGTATTTGCTTATATAGGTATATACTTACATAGTTAGATATGTATTTTTTCCTGTTTTCTTCCAACAATGTTGATATGGCATATAAGTACTTAGGCAGGAAGAGTTTGATGTTGTTTCTAATAAAACAAAAACAAATACTTCACATTTTAATTTTTTATTTTTAATGGTTGATATTTCTTTAATGACAAATTTTATTAAAATATCCCACTGTAAATTTACTATGGGAGTTAAAGTGCATCAAATGTGATAAAATAGAAATAAAATATATAGTGTATAATGTTGTTCAGTCTGTTACACAATTGAGTTATTTTAATGAATCAGTATGTATACTATATTGCCTTTGAAGATGAGATTGAAAAAACTTCATAATAATATCTCCCAAGCCAGGCTCGGTGGCTCAGCCTGTAATCCCACGCCTTTGGGAGGCTGAGGTGAGTGGATTGCCTGAGCCCGCGGGTTCGAGACCCACCTGGGCAGCAAGATCTCATCTGTACAATAAATCAAAAAATCAGCCGGGCGTGGTAGCACATGCCCGTAGTTCCAGCTACTCTGAAGGCTGAGGTGGAAGGATCACCGGAGCCCAGCAGGTCGAGGTTGCGGTGGCCGGGAGCAGCCACGGCACTCCAGTCTGGGCGACTGAGTGAGACTCCAACTCAAATAATAATAATAATAATAATAATATCTCCCAATCTTGTATTCTTCTAGACATCTAACCAAGGGTTGAGTTTTGTTATTGTTGTTGATCTCTCAATCTTATATTCTTCCAGAGATCTAGTCAAGGATTGAGTTTTATTGTTTTTGTTGTTGTTGTTTTTAGAGAAGGTTGTCATATCTCAGTGTGATTTTTTTATAACATGAAGGAACCTCATGAATGCTATACTCGGTCATGAGAACTAGAGCAAGTGTCAGCAAACATTTTCTGCAAAGCTCTGGATAAATGTTTTAGGCTTATGGATCATATAGTCTCAATGGCTACTCCTCAACTGCAGTTGCACCTCAAAAGCAGCCATGGGCAATATGTAGAGTCAGGGGCTTGACTGTCTTCCAATAGAACTTTATTTACATAAACAGTTGGCAGTTTAAGGCCTGTAGTTTGCTCATTCCTGATCCAGAGTCCCTTTTTTGCTTCACTCATCTTGGCTTTCAAGTATTGTCCTTCAAAACTGTTAAGATGTATATTTTCTCTGTTGCCTAATTGCTGAGAATTCCTAATGTGAAACCTACTATAAGACATTAATGGAGGAGCCTGTACAAAGCCTGCAATGGATCTGCCTACAGACAAAAATTCACCTCCACCTGAATTGGTTTTCCTTTTTTTTTTTAATTTTTAAGTTAGTAGACGTTTTTAAAAAGTAGTTTCAGCTTTACAGAGGAATTGAGCAGTAAGTAGAGAGCATTTCTATAAACCCCTTCTCTCCTTCTCCTAGGCAGAAGAATCTATTTCCTTTTCCAGACTCTCATTCTAGTATCTCCAGCATAACATGGGAAGAACTGCATTGCAATTTCTTTTTCTTTTCTTCTTTTTTTTTTTTTGAGTTGAAGTCTCACTCTGTTGCCCAGACTGGAGTGCAGTGGCATATTCCTGGCCACCACAGCCTCGATCTGCTGGGCTCAGGCCATCCTTCTACCTCAGCCTTAAAGTAGCCAGAACTGCAGGCACGCACTGCTCTGCCCTGCTAATTTTGTATCTACTGTAGAGACGAGGTCTCACCAAGTTGCCAGGGCTGGTCTTGAACTCTTGGGCTCTGGCAATCCACTCACCTCAGCCTCCCAAAGTGCTGGGATTACAGGCTGAGCCACTGAGCCCGGCCTTCATCGCAATTTCTAATATCTCATTAGTCCCCTCTCCCAAAATGAAATGTAAATTATTACAGGGAAGGATCCATAACTTATGTCGTTTTCCAACCCATGCAACTAGTATAAGACTTGCACAGAATAGACACATAAATATTTGTCAAATAAATAAATGAATTGGTTAGCACTGGAAAATGGAAACAAACTGATCAATCCAATCTGCCTCTTGGCATCATGTTGCATTTTCCAAATACATTCTTCCTTTCCTCAAAAAAAAAAAAAGAAAAGAAACAAAAATAAGCCTCCTCATTGTTCCCTGTAAGTTTACTTCTCCCTATGCTTCTAAAAATTAGTTTCATATTCAATATGTTCATTTTGCATACACAATAATGACACTTGTGACCCACACTATTTGTCAGTCCTGTCTAATATCATACGACTGGGAAAACACAGATTATCTAATCCAGCTCTTATACAAATGACTGGATTAGGTTAGAGTTACTATGTGATGGGGGCATTGAAGTCAAGGTTAGAGGAAATGTAAGCACAAGTACAGTCTCTTGCATCATTAACTGAAACAGTACTACCTACCCAAACATAGACTTCAATTTATTTCTCAAAGATCATTTATACTTTCTACTATCAATCTCTCCCTTCACTGTTCTTTTTTAGAGTGAATTCAGTTGCAGACTCCCAATCTAACCAGTTTCTCACTAGCTTTTTTTGCTATCGTTTGTTAAGTGCCCTTTACAAGTTATTTTCTGCAATCTTCATGGTATCCTCCATCGAGCCTTCCAGCCCTCGACAATTTCAAGATTATCTGCTAATTCCCATTCAGTGATGCTGACCACCTCTCCTGCAGTTCTTGCTGGTGACCTTACTTTCCCTGATCCCCTGTCACTCCCAATCATTGTTTCTATTAATGCCTATTTTTGAATTGTATAAACTCTCACTCCTCTAATTCAGAACATTTTGTTTCTGCACAAAGACTTTTCTAGTAGAAGAGAAGATGGACGAATGCCATCCAACCCTCATAATCTGAACCCTTCCTCAAAATATGTGTTTGTGTATGTACTACTATTTTTTAACATATTGCAACTTGCAATTTGTTTTCATCTTTAAAGGGCATTTTCAGTTCATCCTGCATTTTTTTTGGTCATTCTTTATGTATATAATTAAATATATTCAGGTGCTCTAAATTATTGAGTCTGAAATCTTCCACACTAGGAATCATATATGTACTGGGCTAATGACATTATTACTCAAAGCCAGTGTAAGGATAGAGATTTCGGTACCTTGTCTGTCCTCTGTTATAGACACTGTCTCAGTTGATTCAGGCTGCTACAACAAAATGCCATAAACTGGGTAGCTTATAGACAACAGAAGTTTATGTCTCACCATTCTGGAGACTGAAAAGTATAAGATCAAGGCACTGGCAGACTTGATGTCTGGTGAGAGCTTTCCAGTTCACAGACAGTGTTTACTCACTGTGTCTTCATTTGTTAGAGAGGGAGAACTTTAGTACCTTCAGCCCCCCATTAGAGCACTAATTCCATTCAGGAGGGATTTGTCCTCATGATCTAATCACCTCCCAAATGCTCCAATACCACATTATATTCCACAACAGACGCCAGCTTTATTACTAATCTCTTCAATCATTTCACAATAGTTTATCATTTTTAAAAAATCTGATAGGATGTTCTTAGTTGCCACAGTATTTTTCAAAGTAAACGTAAAAGTAAGGGAAGGTAAAATTCTGGTTTGAAAAGCAACAAATGTTTTCAGTTTCATCATTTGCTAAAATGTAATTCTATATATAGAGGGTGCCAAAAAATGTATACTCACTTTAAGAAAGGAAAATTGTATTAAAATTGTAATAGTCAATACACACCGATAACAACAAATGAATACAAATCATGTTTGACTTTTGCAATTCCAGTAGGTTTTCAAAGTGGTTACCATCAGTGTCCAGATACTTCCGATCACTGCAAACTAAAAATAATATGTATATAACATCTCTTAAAATGTGTATACGTTTTTTTAGCATTCTCAGTACTTACAAAGATAAAAAGTCAAGCATGTCCCCTAACCCTAACATATATGAAGAGAACATATTTGATACTGCACATTGAGATGGTAAGATGAGGTTTTCTTTTTCTTTGCATATTTTTCAAAAAAACTGTAACTGTGATATGAAACATAAAATTTACCACATTAACCATTATAAGTATACAGTTCAGAATTGTCAAGTATATTTACATTGTTGTGAAACAGATCTCTAGAACATTTTTATCTTAAAAACCTGAAACTCTTTACCTATTAAACAACTTCCTTCTCCTCCCTCTCCCCAGCCCCTAGCAATCAAAATTTTAATTTACTGCGGTAAATTTGACTTCTTTAGGTATCTAATATAAGTAATGTTATATGGTGTATATCTTTTTGGTTGACTGGATTACATCAATTAGCACAATGTACTTAAGTTTAATGTATGCAGTTCCATGTATGAGAATTTTTAACTTTTTAGAAACCTCCCTACTGGTTTCCATAGAGGCTGAAAGATTTTACAATCCTACAGTGCACATATTCCAATTTCTCCACATACTTGTCAACACTTGTTATTTTCTTGTTTTTAACTTTTTAAAAATTTTTTTTGTATAATTTAGGGACTACAAGTGAAGATTTTTGATGTTGTGGTGGTGTTTTTTGTTAGTTTAGTCAGAGTCTCACTCTTTAGCCCAGGCTGGAGTGCAGTGGCACAATCACAGCTACTACAGCCTTGACCTGCTCTGCTCAAGTGACCCTTTCACCCCAGACTTCCAAGTAGTTGAGACGACAGGCACGAGGTGCTATATCAGGATAATATTTTGATTTATTGTAGAGCTGAGGTTTTGCCATATTGCCCAGGCTGTTCTTGAACTCCTGCACTCAGGCAGTCCTTGGCCTTCCAAAGTGCTGGGATTAAAGGCATGAATCACTGCGTTGGCCTACAAGTGAAGTTTTGTTACATGGATATATCGTGTAGGAATGAGGTCTGGGCTTTTAATATGACCGTAACCTGAATAGTGCCATTATACTATTAATTTCGACCCTCACTCCCCCACCCTTCTAATCGTCTGAGTCTCAAATGTCTATTATTCCACACTCTACGTCCATGTGTACACATTATTTAGCTCCCACTTATAAGTGAAAACATGCCATATTTCACTTTCTGTACTTGAGTTATTTTCCTTAATATAATGGACTCCAGTTCCATCCATGTTGCTGCAAAAGACATGATTTCAGTCTTTCTTGTGGCTGTGTAATATTACATGATGTGATATATATATATATATATATACACACACATATTATATACATATGGGGTGTGTATATATATATATACACACACATATATAACAATTTCTTTATCTAGTCATCTGTTGGTGGACATTTAGGTTGATTCCATATTTTTGCTATTGTGAATAGTGCCACTGTAAACATACGATTGCAGGTATCTTTTTGATATAATGATTTCTTTTTCTTTGGCAAGATGCCCAGCAGTGAGATTGCTGGATCAAATAAAAATTCTATTTTTAGTTCTTTCAACTATCCTCATGTTGATTTTCAGAGAGATTATACTAATTTACATTCCCACCAAAAATGTGTGTGTTCCCTTTTTTCACATTCTTTCCAACATCTGTTATTTTTTTTTTTAACTTTTTAGTCATAGCCTTTCTGACTGGTATAAGACGGTATCTCATTGTGGTTTTAATTTGTATTTCTCTGATGATAAATGATGTTGAGCCCTTTTTCACGTGCTTGCTCGATATTTGTAAAACTTCTTTTGAAAACTGTCTGTTCATGTCCTTTGCGTACTTGTTAATGGGGTTATTTTGTTGTTGTTTTTGTTGAGTTGTTTGAATTCCTTATAGATTCTGAATATTCTAATCCCTTATTAGATGCATAGTTTGCAATTGTTTTCTCCCATTCTGAAAGGTCCTATATTAACTCCGTTGATAGTAGCAACCCAAATGGGTGTGAGGTGACATCACATTGTGGGTTTTGTTTTTATTTTAATGTAGATTAGAAGTGTTGAGCACCTTTGTATGCCTGTTGCCCAGTAAATTGAGTTTTTGTCCTTTTCTTCATTATTAGTCTCCTGTGGGTTTCTTAATCTTCCTGCCGTCTTGACTCTTCTCTGAACTACTTAGAAGGAAAGAGTTGTCATTTCAAGATTTGCTAAAAAGTAATTAATTAGAACTTTTTTGAAATTTTTAATTCACCAACTAGCATTTTCTAATCTTGTCGTTGTTCTTGTTGCGATTTCCAAGTCTAAATGTCCCAATAAAACATCACTCTCTTGAGGACAGGAAGTTATATCCCCTTCACTCATGAATCTCTAACACGTGTTATGAAGCCTGCCACTTGATGGCTACTCAGTAATGTTTGCTAAATGAGTTACAGATTTTGCGTGAAAGAAATTCTTTCCCACCATCTGTCATGTACTTATTAGCAGAGCTCAGTCACTAAATCACGTGTATCAGAGACATTTCTTTCTTCGACAAGTACTCATCTAGTTCTTATTTTGGGCTCCTTATTTAATGACAAAGACCTTCAATATTAGTGACATTGATAATGCCCAAAATATCATTTTGCTGACACAAAATACCTTTTACAATGTACAGATGTTAGCTACCAGAACAAACCTAAAAGCAAATATCACAGTTTAGACAATCTACCAAGAATTGGTACCTAATGTTCTCTTTCTGAGAGTAACTAGGTATAAAATGCTGTTGCTTGCTGTAATTGTTGCTGATTTTGAGGATATAATACACTTAAGTTTATAAAGTATAACAGAATTACGTTAGAGAATGCATGAATGTATTTTAAGGGAATTACTGTGTGAATATCATGTCCTAGGAGAGGCAACATTTTTCACACTGGACAACACTGACTCTTTGCTTAAAATGTAAATAATCTTTCAAGTTGAGTAAAGTACTTACAGCATTGATGATAAAGCACCTTGCCATATTTCTGCCCACTTTATATTTACCATCACATAAACTCTACTGGGCACATTGTACAATTTCTTCTCCTTCCTAAAATGAAACAAGAGAGAGAAAAATCATTCGCTTCATTTACTTACTTAGTCACTTGGAGAGATAATTATTAACTGAACTCTCCAGGACTGTATGGCCATATTGAAATCATATACGACATTGCAGGAATACTAACATTCTTTTCTGGGAAAAGCACCGCCGAACTAGAGTTTTCAGGAATTTTTATCAAGGCAAATAAGCAGAATGTTGCCGGGTGATTTGAGACATAGGTTTTGGTCTCTACGAGTCTCGTACATCATCACTCTAGGGAAATTTCAATCTGAACTCAGAATAATCCAGCTCCTGAAGTGAAACGTGGTGAAGTAGTGCCGGTACTCAGAAAAATAAGAAACTGTACAAAACCCACATATTTGAATAATCTGTTTCAAATTGTAAAGAAAGCCCAGCGGAGTAGCTCACGCCTGTAATCCCAGCACTTCGGGAGGTGGAGGCGAGTGGATTGCCCGACACTAGCGGTTTTAGACCAGCTTGGACAACCTGGCAAGACCTCGTCTCTACAGTAAATCAAAAAATTAGCCAGGCATTGTGTCTCATGCCTGTAGTTCCAGCTACTTGGAAGGCTGAGGTGGAAGGATCGCCTGAGCCCTAAAGGTGTGCCACTGCACTCCAGCCTGGGCGACAGAGTGTAGCCTCAGCTACTTGGGGAAAAAAAGGTTTTCACATAGAGAGTTTGGCTCAGAGGAGACCAGTGTGACAATGTCAAACATTTTAAATGGCAGGGCAGTTAAAATTTCTGTAACATTCAAATATCATACACTGTAACCTTGATCTTATTTTCCTCCTTCAGCTTTCCTGAACATCCTCAAGTAATTGATCTGTTCCTTGTTTCTAATGTTTTCTTTGTAGGATACTGTCAATGAAAAATCCAGGCCCTACCGCCTTTCCCACTTTTACCCTCCTTACAATCCTGTGAACATTCTGCCCAAGCAAACTTTTTTATTTGCCATTCTTCTGACATGTTCTCAACATTCCACCTCCACGCTTAGGTTCTCATCATGAAACGCACCTACACCCCACTCCACTGTTCTCTCCAACTAAGCCTCATTCTTCAAGAGCTGGTCAAATCTACCTTTGAAAAGTTCTTCCAAACCATTTATAACTAAAACAGTATCTACCAATGAGCTATTAGGCCATGAAAAGACATGGAAGACAGTTAAATGCACATTAATAAGTGAACTAGATCAATCTGCAAAGGCTACATATGGTGTATTTCCAACGATATGACATCCTGAAAAATACAAAACTATGGAAATGATAAAAGCACCAGTGGTTGCCAGGGGTTTGGAAGGGAAGAATGAATGAGTAGGTGGAACACAGAGATTTTGGGGGGCAATGAAGTTATTCTCTATGCTATTATAATGGCAGTTACATGTCATTATCTATTTGACCAAACCCACAGAATGTACAACACCAAACATGAACCCTAACATATGCTATGTACAGGCGCTAGTAACGTGTCATTGTAAGTTCATTGATGGCATCAAATGTACCACTCTGGAACAGGATATTGATAATGGGAGAGATTACAGGGGCAAGGGCAGGGAGTGTATGGAAATTCTCTGTATCTTTTGTTCAATTTTGCTGTAAACGTAAAATTGCTCTATATAATAAGATATATATCTTATATATGTGTATATATGTATGTGTTTGTGTGTGTATGTATCCTTACTAAGGGATACATACACTCTTGCAAAATTGGTATTCTTTATAACCCACACAGACAACAAGAAAAGATATGAATAATCATTTCTTTATTTTCTTATTGTTCAAGTGCTTGCATATTAATTTTCTCCAGATAAAAATGAACTTCTACAAAATCGAAAGCAACATACATTCTTTGTCATCTCTACCATTTTGGTCATAATTCGAACCACTTACTAATGTTCAAACTTTGATTTGATATTTGGTGCCTTATCTTTTTCTCACTATTAGAATATAAGCTCTTTGAGGTCAGGGGATTATTTTGGCTATTAATGAATCCCAAACACCTAAAAGGGAGTTAAGCATGAGTTAGCCATTCATTAAATACTTACAAACAGAATGAGTACAAAGGTATGTGTTAATAAACAAAACAAAATGAACTAAAGTATCAGTTCTCAATAAAAATGACACTATGTTTTGTTTTTAGTTCTAGGCCTTAAAAGTATACAACAAGAATATTTATAATTCTTATCTCTTAGATTGAAATGCTTCTTCTTTTAGGCTGAATTCCCCCAAATAAATGGCTGGACATTCACAGAGGACATCTTTTAGAAACACTTACAGTCATTGCCTCTGCTAAGCCTATGGTCTGGCCATGTGCTTTGTGAACTGCGGACACTATGTTTCCTCAGCTTAGGCTCTCTCCCCTAACTTGAGGAAGTGAATCTTCTCTCTTTTCACTCTCTCTCTCTAACTTACTTTCTAAATAAACTATATTTTTCAATCTAAAAGAAAAAACAAAAACAAAAAACCACAAGTTGCTTCATTCACCAATTAAACAACTATTTATTGGCTATCTACTATGCATTACGCTAGATGCCAGAGACTCACTTGCAAAGCTCACTGACAGAGACCTCACTCTAAAGGAATGTAACTTATTATGCTATAAAGAGAAAATACTCATAAAAAAGAGAAAAAATAGTGATCTCTAGATGTTGGGGAAGGTGGTAGTGACCTTTAAAGCCGTATTGGTCAGGAATTGTGATGGTGCTCCCAGGAGTTGTGTGACATAGCATCCCTAATTTGGTGGCAACAACCCCAGAATAGGTAACACCCTCACTGGACTCAGAGCTGAAGGATTTTTTTTTTTTTTTTTTAGTTGGAGTCTCACTCTGTCACCCAGACTGGAGTGCAGTTGCCGCTCCCGGCCACTGCACCCTCAACCTGCCAGGCTCCGGCGATCCTTCCAAGTAGCTGGAACTACAGGCGCGCACTACCACACCTGGCTAATTTTTTTTTATTTATTGTAGAGATGAGGTCTCGCCAAGTTGCCCAGATGAGTCTCGAACCCATGGGCTCAGGTAATCCACTAACCTTGGCCTCCCAAAGTGCTGGGATTACAGGCTGAGCTGCTGAGCCCGGCAGTTTCCAAATTTTTCACCTCGGCTCTTACACTACACCTAAGGTTGGCTACACTCAGTGATCACAGGTTTCTTTTGTTTTTTTTGTTGTTTTTTTTTTTTTGAGTTGGAGTCTCACTCTGTCGCCCAGAC